>NC_034603.1:2473985-2476457 GCF_900095145.1 Mus pahari | reverse complement strand
CCCTGTCATGGTATCCATTTGCGGGCAGTGAGCTACTGTGGTACTTTCTCCTATCCCAACTATAAAGAGGCTATAATATCCTCGATATAATATCTCACTGTTTCAAGCATTTACATTCTCTTCAGATTTTAAAAATCCTGAAAGAGATGTAAATAAGGCTTATATTTTGCCATATTGCACAACTGCTCACAAAGCACATACTTGCTAAACAGATGCTGATAGGTTGATTGAAAAGTGTAAAATTTTGTTGTTGTTGATTTTGTTTTTGTTTTATGTTTGTTTTTCTCCATGTTACCCTGGCTGTCTTGGAACTCACTCTGTAGACCAGGCTGGCCTTAAACTCACAGAGATCTGCCTGCCTCTGTTTCTTGAGTGCTGGGATTAAAGGCGTGTACCCCTACCTCCCTGCAAAGCATAAATGTTTAATTTTACAGCAGGAGCGTATATAATGTTCTCACTGTGGTGTGGCTCGGGATCAGCTCTAAGGCTTTACCTGGGAACTTGCTAGAGATTTAGACTAGACATTTACTTGCGTCAGCACACGCTCAGACAGTGGCTCTTCAGGTGATGTGCCTGTGTGCTGTGTTTCCTCTGGCCGTAGGTTGTTAATAAAAGAAAAGGGTATGGAGTTGTGCTGTCATGGTAAAAGCGAAAGCAGCGCCTGGGACATTCAGTTTAAAACTCAGAAAGATCACACTACACACATACAATGTTATAATTGTATGCAGGAAACAAATTCGGAGACTGAGCATTTTTCTAGTACCACAAAGTAATATGGCCATTATGCTTTTCTCTTGAAATGCTAAAACTCACCACCTTTCCACTGGTCTCCACGGCTCTCCACTTCAGCCCCACAGTCACCTTATCTTTCCGACTGTCCCACGAGCAAAAAGCAAACGAAATGCATTTAGTGTTACCTGACTCTCACCGCTCCTCTGACATTTAGGTGTCTTTTGGTTTTCAAATGTGAAATAATGCCTAAAATGTCCCAGATTTATACACTGCATTATGCCTCACAAAAGATTGCATGCACTTATTTCATAAAGATGAATCATGTCCTGGGAAAGAGAGAGTGAAAGAACAGGGAAAGCAGATGGACTTAGACACAAGATTCACCCCAGCACAAATCTCCACTCAGCTGAGACTTCAACTGCAGACAAATTATTGTGTTGCCTCTCTGCTTATATTTCCTCATTTGTCAAATGAGAGCTTTAAACAGCTACATCATAGGCTAGCTCTTCAGGTTAAGGTTGGAGTTGCAAGGTTTGAAAGGAAACTAACCAGCGGGGAGGGTAGGGGCTTGGATCCCAGTGTTGTCCCCAGATGCTCATGTCCAGCCTCCTCCATCGGTCTGCGCCCTGTTGTGTCGCGCTGTTCCTCTCCAGGCTGGCAACTGGTGCTAAGTATTACCTCTTTCTTCCCTCTCTGAACCTTTCAGCCACACCCCTCCCCCTCCCCCTCCCCTGTCAAGCCTGCTGCTTTTATGAAGCATGCAGTGGTATTTGATACCGAGACCCCAAGTGATCAAAGAAGACATGGTGCCAAATCGAAGAAAAATGACACTCACCCTCGGAAAAACCAAAGTCAATTCTCTTTCCTCCCTCTTCCGTGAGCTTCCCCCTTTTCCCTTCTGTTATCTGGCCTCATCTATCACACTTAGGCAGAAATCCATGCGTCTCATTTTAAGTCACTGTTTCTCAGGCAACAGCTAGGTCACTTAGCAAGAGTCTAAAGCAAGCCAATACAATATTCTCAGAGTAATATTTGGCCAAAGGTTACTGGGCTAGAGTAACTTAATTATTCTAAGAGGACTCACTTTTGCTATAATTATTGATTGCTATGAACTAATGAAAAATAAACAAAAACCCAACGATGCTATTTATTAAGGTCTCCAGCTCCCTCGGAAGCTCTTGCATAGGGATCTCATTTCGTCGTCATCACAACTCAGCAGCGATTTTCCTAACTTACAGGAAATTTTAAGATCAAGTTGGTGAGTTTACTTGCTGGTGATGTCAGAGTCAAGCTTCAAATAAGGATTGTGTTTTCTTGCTATCAGTTGTAATGTAAAATTTACCTGAGCTAAGGGTGTGTGTGTGTGTGTGTGTGTGTGTGTGTGTGTTATCTGAAGGTTGTATCAGATAAGTCAGTGTCCCAACAGAAAGGTCCCCCACTTTGTCACTCAGAAGATGAAACCTGACCACTTGCCTCCTAGGATTCCAGAAAGAAAACAAGGCTGAGGGACCCTCTATTGAAGACACCTAGGCTCCGACATGTCCTGCAGAGATGGCATGCTATCCCTGACCACCATTTTCTCTTTTCTGGTTTTCCTCCTTTTTACCTCGTGGTGGGCTATCTGCAAAGGGCTCTTACTTTTCTGTATAATTATTTTCATGACATCTCATTCCTGTCATAATCCTATCTCCAGAGCTTCACAGATTCAAATTGCTTTTAAATCTTTTTTTTTTTTTTTTT
>NC_034603.1:2471393-2473950 GCF_900095145.1 Mus pahari | reverse complement strand
TGTTGTTGTTGTTTTTTTTGGTTTTTCGAGACAGGGTTTCGCTGTGTAGCCCTGGCTGTCCTGGAACTCACTCTGTAGACCAGGCTGGCCTCGAACTCTAAATCCGGCTGCCTCTGCCTCCCGAGTGCTGGGATTAAAGGCATGTGCCACCACGCCTGGCTTTAAATCTTTTCATTCAAGTGAAATACATAATCAAAACCAGATTTTTGATTTTTTGGTATATTTATTTCTGTCACTTTAATGTGTGTGTGTATGTGTGTGTGTGTGTGTGTGTGTGTGTGTGTGTGTGTGTTTATTCAATTGCATAGTAGCTTCTAGATCACTAAGGAATAATATGCCTGGCCTTATGACATACCCCTTCCTAGATGTTTGCATCTTTGTGTCCCCGCCCTCTTTCTGAGTTGCTACATAGTCTCTGTTGGTTTCCAGCTTCCAGCACCTTGTAAGTTCTCCCATTTGCAACTCAATGGAGATATCTCCTCTTCCGTTGTCCTTGTTAATTCTCGTAATTCCTTCAGTGCCAGGTTAGTGGAATTTGAGAACATGTGAGAAGACATTTTACCAATATTCCGTTTTATTATTGTTTAGTAGGTTCTCTTAGAACCAGAACTTGTTAAATCATGTCCCAGATATCTCTTCACTAGATCCTCAGATGAATAGAGGCCAATTAGCAGGACCACAGATATACTCTGGTATTTCATAAAATATATTTTATATGTTATTATTATTATTATTATTATTATTATTATTATTATTATTATTTTGGCTAAGACAGAGGGAAGGAGGGGGAAGGAAAAATGGAAATTCATTCCCTATAATAATTTTTTAATCACATATGATAATAAACTTTATACTTTAAGTAATTTTTCTTCATTAATATGTCCCAGGCTTCACTATTAGGTGGTAAAGCAATTCTATTCTCAGACAATAACTGTCTTGGGATTTGGCTTCCAAAGCCACCCAGGAGGCAAAATGCACAATTGCATTGTCAAGAACACAGCCTGTTTTAAACCCAAAAGCTGTCCCTATAAAACTTGCATCCCAGAAGACCATTTGTGAATTTCTAAATATCCTATTTATCTTCTCTAGACTCGGAATCCAATACCAATGTTGGCTTAAACTTATTGGTGTCAGATTTGGAAATGTGTTAGAGGGAAAGGGGGTGAGAGAGGAACAGACACCGATATTTTTCTGAAAAGCAGAGGTTCAAGGTTGCAATTCATTGCCTCAGAAATGAAACAAAGGTCGTGGCAAGGCAGTGGTGCTTGGTAAAGTCTCCTCGCTTTGTGCTTATGAGCCCTGGCTCTGACTGTTCTGGGGAGGGGATGGTGGGTTCCAAAGTGTGGTTTAGGACTCTGTTCCCAGCCTGCAAACTCTCTATCTGGAAACTGTGTTGATTTGTGTGATCATCTGTGCCCACCATTCCCCCACCAAAACAGCAACAACATAAAACAAAAACCCAGGAGAACGTCTATCCGTCCATTCAAGGAGCCAGACTTGCAGGTGAGCACCTGTGTCAGAATGGAACACTAAGGCCCTGGAGCTCAGCCCTCTTCTACAGCATGCTCACCATTAACTGGAAGTTTGAAAGAGAAATATATCTTTCATGCGAATCTCTGTCACTAACACCAGCCATGCATGTTGAAGAGAAAGATTCACGCCTACTACCTAGGCTGTGATCATACTATGACTTGATCTCCGGGTTAGTAAGCTCCCAGAGGATCTGCAATCCTCAGCCATGTAGTCAGCCTCCCAGAACTTGATTCACTGCTCCACAGATACAATTATACAAGCATAAGAAAATTCCCTAAAATAGAATTGCACTGTAGGACTTCACTGAGAAACAAGAAATGTTTTTGTGCTTATAAATTTCAAAGCAATAGTGGAATTTTTGTACTTCTTCTAGAGGTGTGCAAAATCACCTAAGATTCTATTTAATGACATTCAGATAGAATTAAAAATAAGAAGAAGCAATAAAAGATACAAACAATATAAAGTAGGTCTATGCTAGACTAACATTTTTAAAGAGCAGACAGAGTACATAACTAACTGGCTTTGGTGTGAGAGTCAGAAATATCTATCCTTTGATAAACAGATGTGTGCAGGCTATAAATCCTCCTTGTTTGATAAGTTAGTGGAAAAGACTTTGGATGTCAATGGGAAATCATCCACATTAATTTGGGAGCACTAAAAAGCCATAAGAAGACAAAATAAAGTTCTCCATTCAGTTGTGTGTTTCCTTAAAAGGATAAAGAAGTCAAAGCAAACAAAAACTTGGATACTTATCTGGAAGGTTGAAGAATAACAAAGAGTTTTACAGCCCTATTTTAGTGTAATTCATTCTTGAGAGCTAAGGTGCTCCAATCTCTTACAGGTTTCCAAGTCCTAGCATATGCTCTGTGTTGTGCCATTCTGAAGTGTTCATCAAACACTCAACATGGGATTCCAGAGACAACTGTTAACACATGGGGCAAGCTCAGCTCAACAGTTCCCTCATCACTGGGGATCCGCAAGATTTCTCTCTCTCTCTCTCTCCCTTTCTCTCTCTCTCTCTCTC
>NC_034603.1:2467266-2471118 GCF_900095145.1 Mus pahari | reverse complement strand
CTGTGTAGCCCTGGCTGTCCTGAAACTCACTTTGTAGACCAGGCTGGCCTCGAACTCAGAAATCTGCCTGCCTCTGCCTCCCGAGTGCTGGGATTAAAAGCCACCAAGCCCGGCTCACTTAGTTTTCAAAAGTCCTCTGCATATGCCATTTCCCCTCCTACATCACATTTTGACCAGGGAACAGTCAAGGCTACAAAAAGCAGATTCTCAGAATGAAATATGGCTTTATAAGCAACACTTCCTGCGTAGTAAGACCAGCCTGCCCTAATACAGCATCAGAACTTCCTGTACTGTGAACAGGTCTTGCAGCGCCCTACAGAGAAGTATGTGCTGAACAAAATCAAACCTCCAGAGAATTACAAGGTTTGCGTAGTTTGGTCAGGGAGAATGTTTTTGCTTATGATCTACATATTCAAAATAAAAGCTCCAATTAGCTCCGGCTTGTTATTATGAATGAGTTTCGTTGAGAGGAACAAATCATTTTGTCCAGAGGGACAGAACCACAGTGATATATTGTGATTCCAGAGACCCTGACACCAGTGACATGTTTATCATTAATGATTTCTCAGAAGGCTAAGTTTTCCTTCCAGCACCTACTTTTTAATTTTTTAACTCATTAAAGTTCACCGATTATCACTTTTGAAGGTCACCAAGTCAGTTTACAGAAAATTTCTACTTTGTTTCTCTCCCTCGCTTCAAAACTTCTCTATGTGACCTGAGAGTTCCTCAGATAAAAAAAGATGGGTCTGAAAGACATCCTATATGTTAGGGACTCAGGCTTTCATAGTGAACCAATACAATGTTTGGAGAGATGTGCTGAAAGACAGACACCACAGGATCCAGTCATCCAAACATGAAATGTAGCATAGTTGAGTAGTGTATTTATTCTTCCAAAAGATTCATGTATCTACTGTCAAAAGAAGTAAGGCAGGAGAAAAACCCTGATATAGATGGAGAGAGTTAAAAATCATTATCTAATGTGGCTTTGTCTGGCTCTTGATTCAGACAAACCGGATAAATGTGAAGTCATTGGAGAAATTTGAATAATGCCCAGCTACTAGATGATATTGCAAAAAGTTTTAAAGCCTATAGAACAAGTATGATATGTGTGTGATATTTAGTACATCATATATATTAAAAAATAATCCTAAACTCTTAGACACACCCACTAAAGCATTTATAATGCCTAAAATCTGCTTTCTGTTGTTGTTGTTTTGCTTTGCTTTGTTTTGTGAGATAAGGTTTCTCTGGGTGCCTTGGCTGTCTGGAATTTACTCAAAACTAGTTTGGCCTCGAACTCAGAGATCCTCCTTTCTCTGCCTCCCAAGTGAGTGCCACCACCACCTGGCTAGGACCTACTTTGTGATAATGCAGCAAAGGATAAATTTGGATGTGTTTGCTTTAGTCAACCTGACAACCCCCCTGAGGGAATGAAGAAGGAACCGTTAATTCGGGGTCACAGTCTGAACTTTTGGTCCTTGCTGCTGTAGGTGCTAAGGGCACGGTCCATCATGGCAGAAGTGTGGGCTTGAGGAAACTGCTTATTCTCTCGCAGATGGAGAATAGAGAGATGTGGGAGACAGAGGAGGGTCTGGGTCTCAGGGTCCTCTTCAAGAGAATGCTCTCATAGGATTCAAAGACTTTCAACCCAGCTTCATTGGCCAGTTTCATCCATAATTCCAATCACGTTGAGGATGAAACATTTAACACATGAACCTTGGGGTATTTATCCAAACAGCATCCTAGTATGTAATCAACTGACTAATTACATTGTCAAGTCATTCCCTTCTTGGGCCCTGACCCCCGTTGATAGATCCTACCCCCTCCACATAAACACCGCCCCACATGCTCAGTCTCTAAATCAGCCAGCTCCTTTCCACTCCAGCATAGCCACTCTTCTCATACCTGTTGGGATTCAGATACAAATATACACATGTATTCTAGTCACACCAACTCAAGAGGTCAAAATGCTCATAGACACTTGAGCAGACTTCAGACAGGCAAGCAAACTGCGTAAAGAGAAGAGAATGAAAACCCACACAGGGAGGCTGGAGAGATGGCTCAGTGGTTAAGAGCACTGACTGCTCTTCTGAAGGTCCTGAGTTCAAATCCCAGCAACCACATGGTGGCTCACAACCATCCGTAATGAGATCTGATGCCCTCTTCTGGTGTGTCTGAAAACAGCTACAGTATACTTACATATAATAAATAAATAAATCTTAAAAAAAAAAGAAAAGAAAAGAAAAGAAAAGAAAAGAAAAGAAAACCCACGTAGGTTGACTTCGTTATGCTGAGTCAGACCTTGGGGGTCCGGTGCCAGGCACTTCACTGTGAGCATACTTACAACACACACAGTACAGATTAAGACAGGCTACAATAGGAAATAACCAGTCCAGTCAGTCCAATTTCTGGTGCACAATAAAGCTTAAGATACTACTATATAGCCGGGCGTGGTGGCGCATGCCTTTAATCCCAGCACTTGGGAGGCAGAGGCAGGTGGATTTCTGAGTTCGAGGCCAGCCTGGTCTACAGTGTGAGTTCCAGGACAGCCAGGGCAATACAGAGAAACCCTGTCTCGAAAAAAAAAAATGACTATATAGGAAATCTTTTACAAGCTGGAGAGATGGCTCAGCAGTAAAGAGCACTGACTGCTCTTCCAGAAGATCCTGGTTCAATTCCCAGCACCCGCATGGCGGCTCACAACTGTCTAACTCCAGGATCTGACACCCTCACAGGGACAGGCATGCAGGCAAAACACTGATGCACATAAAATAAAAATATATTAACTGCTTAAAAAACAGAGAAAATCTTTTACAAAGTACATGTGACCATGAGGGTGGGTTCTATAGCTAAAAGGCCTAGAATCTAGTGTGGACTCTGACCAAGCACTGCGATCAGCAGTCCATGAAGTGACAGCTCCTCTAAGGAC
Organism: Mus pahari; assembly: GCF_900095145.1. NCBI lineage: Eukaryota > Metazoa > Chordata > Mammalia > Rodentia > Muridae > Mus > Mus pahari. Next base: position 2,468,189 of record NC_034603.1, on the reverse strand, counting down.
GGGGGATAGTTTAGTGAGGGAAGAGTCTAGTATATCGTTCTGGGGAACTGGGTGAGGTCTGCCTCCACAGATAGCAAAAAGGTCACTAACAAAGTTCACTCTCAGCTTTCTAGATGAAATGCAGGCATTTGTGCTTTGATTTTTTTTTTGTTTTTGTTTTTGTTTTGTTTTGTTTTGCGTTGGTTTTGGTTTTTTGAAACAGGGTTTCTCTGTGTAGCCCTGGCTGTCCTGGAACTCACTCTGTAAAACAGACTAGCTTCGAACTCAGAAATTCACCTGCCTCTGCCTCCCAAGTGCTGGGACTAAAGGCGTGCGCCACACGCCCGGCTTGTTGTTGTTGTTGTTGTTTTTTAATAGTTAACTTTTTATTCTTTGTGAATTGCACATCATATATCCCAATTCCACTCCACTCATCTCTTCATTCCTTCATACCCACCCTCTGCCCATGCAACCTCCCCCTGAAAAGAAAAAAATCTTGTGGAAGCTGTAGTGTGTCACATATCTTCATTTGCAAATGCTCATTGCAATGAGTCGGTTGGGTTTGAGGCCTATGTTTTCTTCTACACTATCATTACTGGATCTTCACCCCTGGATCTTCACCCCAGGATCTTCTTGGATATTTGATTTTCATCTCTTCCATTGAGACAACACTCCTGCGTGATTAACATTCCTGGCTTGTCTTAGTGATTTTCTGTGATTACAAGGACCTCTGTGTCCCAAACAGACACTCTCCTCCTCAACTTAGGCTCTGATACCCCAACAAGGACTTCTCTCATGTGTAGATGCTTTCTTCACTCTGCGGAGACATAAGAAAGAAAGAAAAAGAAAGAAAGAAAGAAAGAAAGGGAAGGAAAGAAAGAAAGAAAGGGAAGGAAAGAAAGAAAGAAAGGGAAGGAAAGAAAGAAAGAAAGGGAAGGAAAGAA
>NC_034603.1:2463293-2465896 GCF_900095145.1 Mus pahari | reverse complement strand
TACTTCATTTCAATTTAAAGACACATTTTTTTTATTTTTTATTTTTATTTTTAAAGATTTATTTATTATATGTAAATATACTGTAGCTATCTTCAGACACTCCAGAAGAGGGAGTCAGATCTTGTTATGGATGGTTATGAGCCACCATGTGGTTGCTGGGATTTGAACTCCGGACCTTCGGAAGAACAGTCGGGTGCTCTCACCCACTGAGCCATCTCACCAGCCCACATTATTTTTTTTAAAGGTGTGTGTGTGTGTGTGTGTGTGCGCGCGCGCGCGTGCGCGTGGGTTTACGTACCCAGGTGCATGCGTACTAAGTTTTAGTTAAAAGCATTGTGCAATAGCAGTAAGGGGTGAAGTTTGTCTTTTCTGATTGGCCTTTCCCCTCATTTTACATAGTTCCCATCTTTAAGAAGGACATGAACAAGATATAATGAGACCATATGGGAATTATTCATTACAGTCTGCAGTATGAAAATGAAATACACTGTGTGGACCCCATCACTTAGCTGGTTAGACTGCTTGTCTCATAAAACTGAATGACAATTTACTGATTTTTGGTTTTTGCAGTACTAGGAGTTGAACTCAGGCCTTGTGTGTGACAGGCAAGTACTGTGTGCTAAACTCCTTTCTGTGGTTTTGACAGGGTGTCTGCTGTGTTTTTAGGTATTTAGCCACAGCTTTGAGCAGCCAATATTGGAGTTTGTGCACCTTACTTGGTTCTACTGTTTGCTTTCCTAACACTACTGAACTGCTTCAGCTCCTGTCCTCACTTACAGCAATGTGATATTGCTTATAAAGTTCTTTGTACTGTAGACCATAAAAGTAACTTTTATTCTCCTGATGTAATTGTCATCTCGGAGGGTTACTGCTTCAGTTTGCTGACCTGGGCCTAGTCCTGGAAGCTTCTAGCCTCTGTACAGTCTAATCTAGACTTAGAATTTTTCCAGCCTCTGAGACTGGCTGCTGAATAAGCTCACCTTTTCATGCTTTTTCTGAACCCTGACTGGCTAGTTAAGGTTCAAACTCTTCTCCAAGTTTCCTGATTCAATCTGCCTTCTCTCTGCTTCTCCTGAACTGCTTTGCTTGGCCTCAAACTAACTTTGGCAATATATTCTAATCTTCTGGCTCCTTCTCATTCTCTGGCTTGTCTTGTCTTCACCTGAGTCCAACTTGTTTTCTTTATGCAATCTGTCTCTTTACAACTGCCCAGACAAACCTGCCTCCTTCCTCCTCCATCTCTCTCAAGGAGCTTCCTTTTCCTCTCTCTTCCTGTCAGAGGCAGGTGCATCCTATTCTGTCAAATCCTTCTCTGATTTGTCACTTTACCACTCAGTTAGTCATCACTTTTAAACATGGGTGCTCCCTTCTACACACTAACTTTACCTTCATTGTTTGGGTTTGAAGGTGTGTGTGAAGGATATGGCTGTATTCCAGCCAGAGGAATTAAAGGTGTGTGTGAATGATGAGCCACACCACAACTAGAAACAGGATTTTTGTTTGTTTGTTTGTTTGTTTCCAGGAAATAACACAATCTCAGGGTTCATAGTGAGATCAAATTCCTTCAACAATAGACTTGTCACCTTGATCTCAGAAAAACAAAGAGAGACTGGATGGAAGGGTCAGAAGTGTGACACTCCAGTTTCCTGACAAAGCACAAAAATTGACCCCCCCCCCCCGGCTTTCCTTCAGAAGGCTATTTTGCACAATAGAAGACAATCTTGTAATTAGTAAGGGCTTTAATGTTTTTCCTTTGATTGAACTTTGGTAGAGATGAGTTATCTGACACCCTGGATAATTTCAATCGCTATAGTAACGTAATTCTACCTTACATTTTATTCAGTGACAAAAGATATGAAGCCAAATGCCTACCTTGAGGATTGACGGGAGGGGCGCGTTAAGACAGTAATCTTACCCAGTCACTTGATGTAAAGGTAGAAGAGTAATTCGGCTTCTCTTTCTAGACTTCCCTGGTGTGTTCAGAGGATAACCAGCAACCTGTGCTGTTGGCTTTACAAACCTACATTTATGTCACTTTCCCTCTGGAGATGAGAAAAAAAAAAATGGAAACACCCAAGACTCACAGAGCCATTTCTCCTCCCAGAACCTAAAGCTGGAGCTGACAGAAAAAAGACTTTTAAGTAATAGTTTTAAAAGGTGTTTGGGATCAAGAAGGTAGGTAAGAAAGACAGGGGGTTGTTGTGTATGCCTTTAGTCCTAGTATGCAGGAGGTGGAGGTGGGCAGCTCTCTGAGTTACAGATCAGCTTGGTTTACAGAGGGAATTCTGGGATAGCCAAGGCTACACAGAGATACGCCATCTCAAAAAACTGGGGCCCGGGGGAAGTCAGGTAAATGCAGTAGGAAATTATAATGGGATATTGTTTAGTATATGTGATAGGGAGATAAAAAAATAACCATTGGTGTTTGAGATAAGGGAGTTAAGAGCTAGAATGTGGTATCATAGTTGAGATTAGACATTAAAAAGATATTGAGACATTGAAATGAAACTTAGAAAATAGGAGCAAGAGATTTAGGGGAATAAGAAAGAGAACTAGAAGCCTGGTCTACAGAGTGAGTTCCAGGACAGCCAGAGCTATACAGA
>NC_034603.1:2454484-2462280 GCF_900095145.1 Mus pahari | reverse complement strand
CCCCCCCCCACCCTACCTCCCCGCCCTGAGCATTTTCTAAGTGGCAGCCAGAAGCAACAGAGATTCATAGGCAGCCAGTAGTGTCAATACACTGAGAGCAGATACAATGCTAAGCTGGGGAACAAATGACGTTTTTTTGTTGTTGTTGTTGTTCGTTTGTTTTAAGACAGGGGGTTTCCCTGTCTGTCCTGGAATCCATCCACTCTGGAGACCAGGCTGGCCTTGAACTCAGAGACCTACTTGCCTCTGCCTCCAGAGAGTTGAGTTTAAAGGCATGCACCACCATTGCCTGGCTGCCTTTGGGATTTGAGACACAAAATTTTAGAGAGAAGAGTGCACAGATATGAACTTCAAGATCTATTTACAAAGTCTTTGACAATCATCAGTGCACTCCTAAAACATACTTGCAAAGAGAAAGACTTCAGGAAAACTACTATAGCTGTAGCACCTGAGGAGTTAAAGAAAGCTTTCAGCAGTTGCACATCGCTGGGAGATAGACTAATATCCAGGCTGTACAAGGTAAATATACCAGGACTTCAGTTATAAGACCTGGCAAAGATCATAGCCCAAGAGTAAGGATAAACTGAAATAAACCTGTATCATAGACTGAAAACAAGCATTACTGGATGAAGAGATCCTCTTTTATTTGCTAGGTAACATAAAAATACAGAATGCTAATATAGCTCAAAGCCTCTATAGTGTTTCTTCTACATTATTTGAATTAGATAACACATTAGACTAGGGGAATAGCTAACACACAAAACCAGGCCACATACCAAAAGTGGAATGACTCAGTGGTTGAGATATTGGAACTACTGTATAAGAATTCTACATGTGATCAAAATATTACGAAAATAGTGAAAAGGGAAAGAATTTGATCAGAGCCATGAAAATTATTTAGACAGTAGAGGGACCCAAATGAAAAATTTGGAATTGAAACTATAATAAGCAGTTTACAAAGGGTTGTATATCAGTTTAGACATAGCAGAATTGAATTTCTCCTGAATGGGCAACTGGTCAGTAGAAAATATTCAGTTTTAAGCATGTGTATATGCACACACACACACACACACACACACACACACACACACAGGAAATATGGAGAACAGTTCAAGAAGAAAGAATAATGTAGCAAAAAGGTTTAGCATGCATGTAACACAATGAAAGGAAGAAGGGAGAACAGAACAGTATTCAAACAAAATTCTGGGGGTTTGATTGATGGCTCAGAGGTTAAAAGCACTGACTGCTCTTTCAGAGGTTCCGAGTTCAATTCCCAGCAACTACATGGTGGCTCTCAACCATCTGTAATGGGATTTGATGCCCTCTTCTGGTGTGTCTGAAGACAGCAACAGTGAATTCATACACACACACACACACACTAAATCTTAAAAAAGAAAGTAAAATTGGTTAATATTCAAAAACTGATGAAGACGTCAGATCACACAAGAACAACTATTAGTTTCAATTAGGATGAATATAACACATAGACTTAGTGACAATCTAATTCAAACTGGTCAAAAAACAAAGTGAAGGGAAAAAAAAAACTTCATGTACTCTAGAGTATATTATCTAAAGGTGCAATAATTAAGATTGATAGCTGACTCTTCAACTGAAACAATGTCAACCAGAAGACAATGAAAGATCATCTTTAAAGTATCAAAAGCTTAAAAAACTAAAGCCCAAGGCTATTATGGAATTTTATACCCAGCAAAACTACCTTTAAAATTGATGAAATGAAGATGCTTTCAAATTAACAAAAGCCGAGAGAATTTGTTAATATACCTAAGTTGTAAGAAACATTTAAGGAAAATTTCCCCTTAAATACAAAAGACAAGGCTCTCAAATAGAAGCACTGAACTCGAGAAATGAAGAGCACTGGTAATGAGCAACTCTCATCCTATATATCTGCTCAGTAACTCCTATTCCCATGAAATAATTTGGTGTAAAATACAAGTTCATGTGAAAGTGTAGATGAGGAGTTACAGACAAGCCAGAATTTTATAATTTTAATGCCTCATATACAATGTCAGCTTAACTTACTCAAAAAGTTAAAAAAAATAAACAATGGGAGTTGGGCATTGGGGAACAAGAGTTAAGGATAGAAGTTGCATATGGGGGGGTCAAAGGCTGTGTGTTAGAGGACAAGAACATCTGTGCAGATGTGGGATTTGGGAGCCATGTATTTGTTTCAGAGTCCTGTCAGGAATCAATATGGCTTGTGGTAGACTTAAGGTTTATTATTATGTGTATGAAAGCGATGCAGGTGCCTGCTAAAGCAGTTGGATCTCCACAAGCTGGCGCTACATGCAGTTATGAACATGTGGGTGGGTGTTCTCCATTGCTGAGCAGCCTACCATAGATTTGGGAGCCAAAATGGGTAGTAGCAAAAACCATCTATGCCTGCACTCAGGCCGCATGCAGATGACGGCGACTTCAAGTTCAAGACCAGCCTGCTTCACTGTATTACAGTATTTATAGCGGGACCGACCCAGTCTCCAAAACTAAGTTGGCAGCCGAGGCGGGCAGTTGGGGCGTGGTGGTGGGTTAAAAGTTAAAGGTCAGAGGTCAGAGGCTCACTCTGAGGCAGCGGTTGCAAAAGGAGCGCACCGGCGGTTGGGCGGAGGAGCCCGAAGGACACGCCCCCTCCTCCCCGCGCTCCGCCGGCCCCGCCCAGTCCCGCTGCGGGCTCCGAGGCGAGCGCGCCGAGCACTGGGAGCGAGCGGCTTGGGGGATCCCGCCGGGCTCGCGCGGCGCCTCCGCTCCCCCTCCCCTCGGCCCTCGGGCCGCGCGGCCTGCGCCGCTCCGGGAAGATGGCGCTGCACTTTCAGGTCAGTGCGCCGGCCTGTGGGCCTGGAGCGCCGGCGGTGGGAGCTCCAGGCCGCCATCCCGTGCTCAGTCCCTTGCCCGGGTACGGTGTGGGGCGGGCGCAGAGGAGCGGGCTACGCTCGGCCGCGGAGTACGCTCCGGTTGGCGCGGCTGCAACGGCGTCCCGGCAGGTGGGAGCCGGGGCGGAGGGGCCGCCGTCCGGTCCTGACGTCCAGCCCGCGGTCGTTGCTCGCTCCGGGAGCCTGAGCTCGGAGGCCGGGACGGCGGGAGCCAGGCAGCAGGGCCAAAGGACTGTCATTGGCCGGAGGCGGGCGGGTCGGGGCGCGGCGCGACCGGGAGCGCGCAGCCTCATTGGTGGAGCCTCGGGGCTGGGCGCCGGCTACGCCGGAGGGATGCGGGTCTGTCCGGTGGCTCCCGCACTCTGCTGGTCGTCATCCCACAGAAGTGTACTGAGCCTCTCCGCTGTGTGTCTCCTGTGGCCGAACGTTCTCGGGATGCAGGGCGACGTCAGCTACCACCCTTGTCCTTTTAGCGCGCGCGGTAATTGCTGCACACGTGAAGACTGTTATGGTAGAATTAGTCACGGGATATCGCGGGAGCACAGGAAGAGGGCAGTCAATCCCTAGGAGGAGCGGAGCCTCCACTTGTTACTGGGTTCCTACTGATGGTACATAAGCCTCTGGGCAGACTCGCTGCCTTGTACTCTCAGGGACGTGAGACTCTAGCGGGAATTGTAGGAACTGTATGTAGATACCCAGGTAATGAGCAAAGAAAGACTACAGACTAAAGACGGTGTGGGCAAAGCAGAGAATTGTGGAAGACCGTTGCATACTGTGAAAATCTGCTCTTGCATCCTAAGATTGATTTGAAAAGTTGTGGATGCCAGGAGACCTTAGAGAAGTAGGCAGGATCTTGGTGACAGTGCATCTGAATGCCACTTTCCCCTTGTAGATTTACATGGATCCGAAGGTTCCCATGGACTTAGTGCTTTATTACTTCTAAAGTAATTTAGGACCAGGAAATAGACCCACATTTGTTGTCTTCTTTACTTACCATTATCTTCTTACTTACCGTTTTGTTTTGTTTTTAAGGGTTCCCCAGCTCGGAATTAGCTATTTGTTATCATTTTAGTAAATAGATGTCTTGTGCAGGAATTTTGCAGGAAGAATCTCACAGTGATTACTTACTGTGAATCGGAAATAGATAATCAGATGTTCATAGTGCAGGTGTAAGTCTTGAGTAAATCAGAAGGCATAGAAGAACTTTGGAACCTTTTTGGACTTGGAAAGATGATGCCTGGTAAATCGCCAAGCTCTGCAAACTGCCTTCATCCTCAAGTGCAATATTAGACAAATGAGATGTTGGTGCCCAAACTGGTCGTATCATTCCCGGAAATATACACTAAGGTGACATTTTTAAGGCATTGTTTCAGTGTTTTCTTCACACTTGGTAATTATGTAGCTTGATGATATAACTGTCCACAGGGCAGTGCTGTGTGTGTAGACTGCCAGTTCCATGCTTTTACCCTTAAGTCCGCGCCTTGGTTTCCTAGAAGGCAGAGGAAGATATCATTCCTAGAGATTCAGTCACAACCATCCTAGTTAGGGAGCAGTAAGAAACAGGTCTGGATTATCTTTTCGGAGGCATTCTAAGTGGAGGAACAGAATGAGGAAAGATAGAATAGTATTATGACAATGATGTTGGTAAAAAGCTTAGTGTTTTAGGATGTCATCTTAGGACTCTTGCGTGTTTTGCTCGATGAATGGTTCTGGAATCAAAGACTGTTAGTGATGATTTAGCCCCCCTCGGGCTGGGTGATCTAGATGTGACTGAAAAATACACACAATGGTATTGTGAAGAAGAGTGATTTGGGAAAGGTAGGTGTCAGTGTGAAGTGTGGCAGTCACTGGATTACTTTCCTCTTTAGTCTTCACCTCACATTTGCTTCAGATGTTTTCTATCTGTAGTTTCAGTAGTGAGTCTGGGGAAGCCTTGATTGCTGTGAGTGTCAGATTCTAAAGCTTGTGCCAACTCCACTGGACAAGTGACTTTTCCAAAGATGCGTCTTTTAAGACCACTCATTCCTAAGCAGCCTCTGGAGAGACCTAGGGCACTGGAGGCCACATTAGAAGATTTTACTTAGTCCCTCTGACGTTTACAGAGAAACAGTTAATAGAACTGTCCAAGTAAATTGGGTTGAACCTGGAGTTGGCCAGACTGGGGTGAGAGACAGTTCATAAAACTTCTTCTGGCACCAACAGCCGATTGAGGGATCTCCCACAGTCATCTAAGGGTCTGACAGTTCATCAGACGCTATCAAATTGTGCCAGGCATGGTGGTGCACACCTTTAGTCCCAGCACCCTGGAGGCTGAGACCAGTTGGTCTCGATTTCTGATACAAAGCAAGTTCCAGGACGGAGCAAGGTTTCCATAGAGAAACCCTGTCTCAGAAAAAACAAAACAAAGCACACAAAAAAACTATCAAATGTATAATTGTGAGTTATTATAGGGAAAAATACAGATTAAAATTGATTAAAGGGAGGATAATCTTAATCTATGAAGGTTCTAAAATGTAGCTTCTCTTTGCTCTCCTGGCTTCCATATGTGTGTACCACTGCAAGATTGGAAGTTTAACCACTCTTTAGTACCTGCAGTATTTATTGAGGCTTCGTTACTTAGACATGATTGATAGTTTCTGCTTCCACTCATAATCATGACCCAAAAATCATTATTAAAACCCTGAATCTGTGACTATCAGGTGTGGTCAGTGCTTGTCCTAAACAAAAAACAAAGCAAAAACAAAGCAAAAAAACCCCAAAAACAAAAAACAAAACTGTCAGCTGGGTGGTGGTGGTGCACGCCTTTAATCCCAGCACTTGTGGGGCAGAGGCAGGTGGATTTCTGAGTTCGAGGCCAGCCTGGTCTACAGACTGAGTTCCAGGACAGCCAGGGCTATACAGAGAAACCCTGTCTCAGAAAAAGAGTTGCCTTGGTCATGGTGTCTCTTGTCACGGCAGTAAAGCTAAGACACTTGGTGCAAAATTACTTTAGTTTTACATTGTGGAAATTTGTCATTTGATACTCTTTAACATGGTTATGTTGTAAATCATTTTACTTTACTATGCATTTCTCACTGTATGCTTTTTGCTAGTGGCATTACATACTGTTTATTTTAGATTTATATTACAGAAATGATGAAGACAAGCAACTTTGAACAATTTTTAAAAATTGTCTTGTTTTATACTGTGTGCACACACTGTGGTGCTGTGTGGAGGTTATTTACAACTTTATTGAGTAGGTTTTTCTTTCTCTTACATGGGTTCCACCACCTGCTGGGCCATGATTTTCTTGTTTGAGTATAAAATGGATTAGTAACAGCAGCATGTTGTTGGCTCAGGGGTTTCTTTCTTTCTTTTTTTTTTTTGTGTGGTTTTTTTTTTTTTTTTTTTTTTTTTTTTTGGACAGGGTTTCTCTGTACAGCCCTGGCTGTCTTGGAACTCACTTTGTAGACCAGGCTGGCCTCAAACTCAGAAATTTGCCTGCCTCTGCCTCCCAAGTCCTGGGATTAAAGGCGTGGGCCACCACGCCTGGCGGCTCAGGGATTTCTAATGCACAGTGCAGTGGTGGTTCAATAAAGTTTGCAAAAGTATTGAGAGCCCTAAAGTTGAGGAGAATTGTGGCAGGTCATCAGAAGTTAACAGTGACTTAATGGAAAACAGCCACTGAAAGTGGGCCTCTTACAACTGCAGAAATTGCAGAGAACTCAGTGTGGACCATTCATGGTTGTTTAAGATTTGAAGAAAATTGGAAAGGCAAAAAAAGCACAGTAAATGGACCCTCATGACCAGGTGGGGATGCTTTTAGAGAACTGTGGATTTGTGTCTCTCTTACTCTTTTTTAAGTCATTTTGTTTTTTTAAATTTCTTTTTATAAACTTTTGTAAATTCATTTCTTGATCAGATTGTACCATGTGACAGGGAAATGTCAATTCCTGATGACCAGCTTAGTGGTTGGACAAAGGAGAAGTTCTTGTTTTTTTTTCTTTTCTTTTTTTTTTTTTTTTTCTTTTGTTTAAAGGAGAAGTTCTAAAGTACTTCCCAGAGCCAAACTTGCACCACGAGAAGGCCGCAGTCACTGTTGAGTAGTTGGCTACCTAACGCACTATCGGTTGAATCCTGCCTAGTCAAACCACTGTATCTGAGAACGGTGCTCACCAAATCCATTCCATGCACGGAAAGTTGCAGTGCCCTCAGCACTGGCCAGCATTCAGGAAGGATCCACCTCTCCAGGGCAAAACTGGACTCGCTGCACAGTCACAGCATCAGTAGTTGAATCCATTGAGCTTTGAAGGTCTCCCTCATCCACCTTGTTCATTGTATCCATTTGACCTCTTACCAATGACTACCACTTCTTCAACACCTTAACAATGTTTTAAGTAAAAACACTTCTATAATCAACAGGATGCAGAAATTGCTTTCTAAGAATTTGTTTAATTCCAAAGCATGGGACTTTACATTAAAGAGTAAATAAAGTTACTTCTCACTGGCAAAAATATGTTTATTTTTAATGGTTCCTATTTTGATTAATACAATTGTTATGATTATTTGACATTCACAATCCAAATCTCCTTTTGCGCCAGCGTAGTACTGGCTTCATCGTTGAAGGAAGAGTTAGTTCCAAGTGGCTCAGGAAGAAGCCTTCAGGGATGCTCAGCTAACAGAGAAAGGAACAGTTTATAGGAGATAAGTAACCTCAAAATGAAGACAGGCAAGAAGCTTGATGCCAGAATGCAGGCAAGAGATAGGGAGGTAATTTATCTGTAATTTATCATATATAAATATATCAAGCCAGGCGTGGTGGCGCACGCCTTTGATCCCAGCACTCGGGAGGTGGAGGCAGGTGGATTTCTGAATTCAAGGCCAGCCTGGTCTACAAAGTGAGTTCCAGGACAGCCAGGGCTACACAGAGAA
>NC_034603.1:2443476-2454449 GCF_900095145.1 Mus pahari | reverse complement strand
TATATATAATATATATGTGTATATATATACACATACATATATGTATAAATATATATTATATATACATATATACACATACACAAACATATATATGTATATATATAAAATGAATGCATATATACACATACACACATATATGTATATATATAAAATGAATACACTGTAGCTGTCTTCAGACACACCAGAACAAGGAATTGGATCTCATTATAGATGGTTGTGAGCCTTGGTGTGGTTGCTGGGAATTGAACTCAGGACCTCTGGAAGAATAGTAAGTGCTCTTAACTACTGAGTCATCTCTCCAGCCCATCATTTATCTTTTTTAAATATTAGTTTTCTAGGTCTTTTGTAACACATTGCCACAACTGGGATGGCTTAAAACTCCAATTTGTTCTCAGTTCTGAAGGCCAGAAGGCTGAGACAGAGGGCAGATGACTTGCTTCCAACTGGAGGCCTTTGACCTAGCTTCTCATAGTTTTTGGCAGCTTTTAGAACTTCCTGGTATTAGATACAGCCTCCCAGTTTCTGTCTGTCTTCTATGGCTGTCTCCCCTGTATCTTTTTGCATCTGAAGCCCCCATCCCCTTTCCCTTTCCAGAGAATTCGCCTAGTTTTTGGAGAGACTGGTGATCATGACCATCACAAGCATGGCCAGCTTCCGTGGTCCCGAGCGTTTCCTTTGCGAGGAGTTTGATGAGGGGTGCAAATGGCACTTTAGGGATGGTAACATCTTCAAGAACATTTGGTGTTTGGGGCTCTGTAAATTACACTCACATTTCATAGTGCTCCACGAGTCCCAGGCAGACACTCACGTGTCCCCATGTGTTGGGTTGATAGAAGGAATGTGATAGAAGGAATGTCCTGCTTCATGACCAATCCTTATGTTCCTATGCAGTTTTGGGGAAAGTTCAACTTGACAAGAAAGGGGCCATTGCCTCCCACCTGTCAGAGAAGACTTTTGCTAATTTTGTTAGAAATTCTGTATGTAGCCCATAATGGCCTTGAATTCTCGGTCTTCCTGCCTCAGCCTCCTGAGTGCTGGATTGTAGAAATGTGCCTCCATGTTCTTCCTCTCTTATAAGGATGCCAGTAATTGGGTTTAGAGTTGGCTTTAGAGCCCACTCCAAATCTAGAATGATTTTTATCTAAATCCCTTTACTAAGGATTTATAAAGACCCCCTTTCTAAAGATTGTATTCATAGACTCTGGATCTATCTTTTAGGGGATATAGACATTTACCTTCCAGTGTTAATACAGTTAATACAGTAGTAAGAGTAAAGTAAAGTATGCTGTGTGCATGCAACTCTGCTGCCTCATCTAACTCTGACTGAAGCAGTGAGCATGGACAGTACTCTTGCCTCCTCCCACCTGGTGTGATCTCAGGTATGTACCAACATTCCTGACAAGGTCCTGTATTTTAATGAATCAATTTGAGACTTCATCTTTGGGCTCTTTAGCAGAAAATTCGCAAATCTTGGCTATGGGTTGTGGCAGAGATAGGGAAGTGGGGAATATGCAGGAGATAAGGTGGAAACAAGATGGGAGCCAGGGCTCTCCTGTCTCAGGTCTGCTTGTGGATTTGAGGGGTGGGAAGCCAAGTGTAGCTATAAGCTGCACACAGAAGTTCAGGCCAGATCTGAACAAAATTGGCATTCTTTTGGAATATCCCATTATGATCATTTGGCTACCCGTTTTTGAAAATCTCTGCCAATATTTTTGTCAAGTATGTAATTCAAGTTCCAAGTGAAATAATTTGTTTTAATAAATGGCTTTAACAAGATTCTCTTAAGCCAAGAGAGTGGCCAGACTCACTTTGTAGTTCGTTATTTCCATGTGCTCTATTTATAGATAGAACCAGTTAGTCTTTGTACTTATAAGATGAAAACCTGTACTTTAATTAGTTAGAGTGTTGTCGGAAATACTGTAAGATCAAAAGTCATGACATGGTTCACCTAAAGCACTATGAGTTCAAAAGGCCCAGATTAGCACACATATAATTATTACTAGATCTTTTGTTACAGGTGGTAGGGCTGGGAACAACAAGAGAGCATTGGCCGCTTATGTGAGGTCTTTCGCCCCACCCCGTCTCTTTGCCCGTTATCTCCCAATTGTTTACTGGCTACTGTGTAATGTCTTGAAATGAGTACATTCATTTTATCTGAAGCCCCTGGACATACTGCTTCTTTGCCTGTGCTGCCCTCTAGTCCACTCTTCATTTGGCTTACCCTTTAGGTTTAAGGCACTCTTTGGTTTTGAGCTTTTTAGCATATATGTAACTTTTTTCAGACATAACTTTGTTAACTTTGTAAAGGAGAGTCTTCTCCTTTATGTGTAGTTACATTGTATAACTCATTTTATAAGTAAATAATTTGGGAAGTAGGAAATGTGCTTCTTTTGCATGGTATTAAGTGAGTGGTATTACTGCTCAGTAACTGCATTGAATGGATGTATAGAAGCATTATTTCTGTATCTCTTGTTTTCTGTGTTTAATTATTATTTTTTCATTTAAGTCAAACGTCTTTCTTTTTTTTCTCTGAAGAGTTTGGCTGAGTTGGAAGCGCTGTGTACTCATCTCTACGTAGGGACCGATCTCACTGAAAGAATAGAGGCCGAGAAAGCACTCTTGGAACTGATTGACAGCCCAGAATGTCTCAGCAAGTGTCAACTTTTATTAGAACAAGGAACAGTAAGTATGGGATGGGTGACTGACCCTGACAGGCCAGTGTTGATGATAATAGTGGTGGTTTAGCTACGGTACTCAAAGCTTTTGCCACATCTTGTTATTTATTTTCTGTCAACAGGGTTAAGCAGGAAGAACTGGAAAAGCTGGGGAGACAGACAGGAAACAGCCACAAAGTAGAAATAGGCATATGGTGAAATAGTTTTTTTCGTTCTTCTTGGCCTGGTTTTATGTCACATTTTATATGTTTATTTTAACAGTGCTAGGGGAATAAACCAAGGCCTCTTACATGCTAGGGGAGCTCTCTACTGCCAACTTACACCCCTAGCCCTAACAATTACATTTCAGAAATAAAAGAGAAAAGAAATAAAAGAATAAGAAAAGAGAAAAAACAATCTGAGTATCAGGGTTATTCAGAAGAGCGCTCCTGCTTCTTCACACCTTCATTGTAGAAACTCATAGCTGTCCACTGAGCAGCCGGCAGCCACTGAAGGAACCATACCATGCTGCTGACTTGTGCATCGACGTGCGTGAATTAAAAAGTAGTCACTGTTGGAGAGGCAAATGTAAGTAAAGAGGTCTGAAATGAGGAGAATACTACAGAGAGAAACTGTTTACAGGAAAGGTGACAAAAGAGCCATGTAGTATTTTAGGCTTTGTCAGTATTTCATAAGTATTTCTATAACAATAGAGAAAACAAATATTCATAAAATTTTGTTGGTAAAATTGAAAATATAATCATTGAATATACTTTTTAATGTCATACTGGCTAGCTGATAAAAAATAGAACAGTTCTTTTGGGAATTAATTGAGGTTTAAGGTTGGTGTTTTCTGTTATTAGACTTGATTGCAGATGTTCATAGTTAATGTATTCATGCAGATTTGTAATGAAATTCTTTCTTTAGTCAAGGCCTCACTGTGTAACCTTGGCTGACTTAGAACTCTGTGTATAACAGGCTGGCCTTGAATTCACAATAATCTACCTGCTTTTACCTTGAACGTGCTGGTATTAGAGGCATACACTGTCATGTTAGCTAAAATTTTACATCATTTGAAATCTCTTCACAAACCCAGGTCTGTCAGATGGCATGTCAGCAGGTTTTAGCATCTGTTTTGCAGTGTATGTGCCTTGAGTCAGTTGGCATTTTTATGCTTCTTGAATTAAATTCTCTTGATATTTTCTGTTTTGCCTATCATTATTGCAAATTAATAATATTCTTCAATTAAAATTAGGTAGAAGGTACTTAGCTGAACAGCAAAGTGGATTTTCAGATACAGAAATTTTCTTTATATTTGGATCCCTGGCTATGTGCTACTGGGAGTGTCACTGGAGGTTAGAACATTTACTGGTGTAGGAACTTGTGAAGTGGCTTGGCAGTGCGTGACACAGGGTTCATTGTTGCTGGAGTGACCCATGTACCTCTTATCCTGGCATCCCTGTACGAGTACTGAGGAAACGTTAACTAATGTTAATGTTTCCTAAACTCCTTTCAAAACATTCTGGTCTATAGTTCCACAGATTCTTCATGACAGGTAGCGGTTCTTGAATTACTTGCCATTCATCCCTGACGTCTAGAATGAGTGGATGGCTGGAGTTTGTAACATTAACCGCATGAACAAGTTTTAGTAATGTCAATCCATCCTTTGAAAGCTAACACTATATCAGGGTCCCTTCAGCAAAATCCAGCAAAATCTTGCTAGCATATGCAATAGTGTCTGGGTTTGGTGGTTGTTTATGGGATGAATCCACGGGTGGGGCAGTCTCTGGATGGTCCTTCCATCACTTGTGAGGCTATGCCAGTGCCTGGCAAATACAGAAGTGGATGCTCACAGTCATAGGATGGAACACAGGGCCCCCAATGGAGGAGCTAGAGAAAGTACTCAAGGAGCTAAAGGGGTCTGCAACCCTCTAGGAGGAGCAGCAATATGAACTAATCAGTACCCCCCAGAGAAGTGTCTCTAGCTGCATAGGTAGCAGAGGATGGTCTAGTGGACCATCAGTGGGAGGAGAGGCCCTATGCCCCAGTACAGGGGAATGCCAGGGCCAGGATGAAGGAGTAGGTGGGTTGGGGAGCAGGGCAGGGGAGGGTATAGGGGACTTTCAGGATAGCATTTGAAATGTAAATGAAGAAAATATATAATAAAAAATTGTTTTTGAAAAAAAAGAAAAAAGAAAAGAAAGCTAACCCTTCTTTTCTTTGGCATGGGGGATATATACATTGGTTTAATGGAAGGTATGTGTCATGTTGGCTCAGTTCCCATGACACTCTAGATACTGAAGTCTGTGGCACAGGAGCAGCAGCTGGATTTCAGCACACAGAGGGTCGGTTTGAGCTGCTGAGGTCTGCCGTGGACCACAGGTAAAGGTCCATGGGCAAGGTTTCCTGTTTTATAAACATTATCACACTGAAGTTCACATGGTTTCTATTTTTTACATGTTAACAAAATAATGTTTTTAAATTGTTTTCAACTGTTTAAAATTATGAGAACCATTTTTAGCTCACAAGTTATGCAAAAATAGAATTTGTTTCCTGGATTTTTTGTTTGTTTGTTTGTTTGTTTTTTTGAGACAGAGTTTCTGTGTGTAGCCCTGGCTGTCCTGGAACTCACTCTGTAGACCAGGATGACCTCCAACTCAGAAATCCACCTGCCTCTGCCTCCCAAGTGCTGGGATTAAAGGTGTGCACCACCACTACCGCCCAGCTTTTTCATGGAATTTTTTATTGATTTATTTATTTTGCTAACTTGTAATCTAGAGGGAAAAAGCATTTTGGCAAGAACTTTGTAGGAATGGAATGGGTATATGAACTGAATTTGAAAGGATGGCCATGTATTTATAGAGTTGGAGAAAATTGGTGGAGAGGCTAGAGAGGTGCTCAGTGGTTCTCAAGAAAAGCAGCACATGAGCTGCTTCAGAACTGCCTGTGGCTCCAGGGTGGAATCTGGCATCCTCTGGCCTCTGTGAAAACTGCACACATGTGCTGCACAAAAGTTCGTGAGCACACATGCATAAACTCAAGTTAAAAATACAAATCTTTAATCAGAAATGAAATTGACGGCCATAGTGTACTGTCAGACATAAATCTGAAGGAACACAGACATCATGGTGGGAAAGGCATTGAAAAACTCTTGTGGACACGTCTTCTGAAGCAAGGAGCCGGGTGTATTTGGAGGTTGAAGGAGGGAGCAGATTGTGTAGAACTGCTAGTCCATGTTGAGAGTATTTTAGTTGAACTTTTCACAGACATCTATTTTTCCCATTCACTTGCTGCTATTGAGATGGCTATGGGCACTTCCTTCAACCATGATCTTTTGTGAGAGAGAGTGTGCATTTGTGTTTCTACATAGGTGTATTTCAAGTACATCTGTTTTATTCATCATAACTTGCTATTTTGGAGAAGTAGAATTGTTTTTGCTTAGAAAAATTTAGTATAATATTTTGACTAGTCTGTTTTTGTGATGATAATAAAAATTACTGTTCTTTACAGACATCCTATGCTCAACTCCTTGCAGCAACATGCCTTTCAAAACTTGTTACCCGAATCAATCCTTTACCTATTGAACAGAGGATAGACATCAGTAAGTGATTTGTTAATTCTTTAAAACAAATTCTATTTTAAAAATAAAGTTTCTTTTCTATTTGTTGAACTTTTATTGGGATTGTAATTTTAGTTTTATTATGGGTAGTTAAGTCTTATTCATGCAGTGATGATGATAAAATAGATGAGACAATATATAATTATAAAATTTTGTTAATTTAATGATAAGTTATGATAAGTTATAGTTTGTGTATGTGGTATTTGATTTTCACTATTATAGTTTATCCTCCAAATAAATTGATGAATTATTCTCAGTTTGCGAATGAGTAAATCAGGTATGATAGGCTCTGACTTGCTCAGGATCACACAACCTGGAAATGGAGTTCTTTTAAAACTGCTAAATCTGAGCGTCTAATGCTCTTAATTGATTGGCAACTGAATGCCCAGAAAGAAACCAGCTCTGTAGTGTTGCTCACGTTGCTATACCATAGTCAGTTTGGATACATTTAAAACCCACAGCTAAGAAACATACAGTAAGAACATAGATACTGTAGAGTAGCCATATATATGTTTTGAGAATAATACATTTTTATTTACGTATAACCTTGAACCTATAGACAAACCTAATAATTAGGGTAGGAGATTACTTTTTGTTTGTAATAGAAACAGATTATTGTCTCATTTCGGTTCTTCAAACTCAAAATTAATGCAGTATATATTTTTATATTAGAAAAGTGTTATCTCATGTGTTTAAGATCAAAATTAGTAGTCAAAGCCATCCTGGGATGTAGTTTGCTTGATTTTCTGATAGTTTCTGCCAGCCTTCAATATGTAGAAAGTGCTACACTTAAGAGGGCAAGAGATGCATTTGCATCTCTTAATCCCGAGTGCTGGGATTAAAGGTGTGCGCCACCACGCCCAGCTCGATTTATGACATATCTTAAGTAGACTGACATTGTTTTAGAGTGCTTTTGGATTCTTAGCAAAACTGCACAGGAACTATAGAGTTCCCTTATAGTCCCTGCCTCCATTATGGATAGCTCCCCCTGCTGTCTGCTCGGTGTATATGTTCTCTAGATTTGGACAGCATACAGTGGTGTGTGTCTGCTGTGTTGGCTGTTACAGCAGTGTGTGAAGGAGCTTCACTACACTAGAATCCTGTGTTCTGCTGGTTCTTCCCGCTTTACCTCACCCTGGTCTTTCAGTGTCCTCCACTGTTTTCCAGAGTAGCATATAGTGACAGTTGTAGAGAATGTAGCTCTCTCAGATTTCCTTCTTTATTTATAATAAGCCATGTCTTTTCATGACTGGACTTAATGATCTCATTTCTTTTTAGTTATGAATAATATTCTTTATTGTCTGATTGTTCCTAAGTGAAGAATGTTTCGGTTGCTTCCAAATTTTGAAAAAAAAAATGTGAGTAAAGTTGCTCTAGACAGAAGCAGGCGTCCATGGTGCCTTGTACATGAGACACTGAGGTCAGAGGCTCTGACATTTGAGACTGACCTTGGCTAAACTGAGTTAATGCTACACAGCAAGGAAGGCCCTATTTGCAGGTAGAGCAAGAAGCACATGAGCTAAATGAAACCTGAAGTAATGGTGACAGCACTTCTTGCTTTGTTCCTTAACTTGGGAAACTTTCTAAATCTCTAAGTTTTAATCATCTGTAGTTGCTGTTTTCCAGTAGTATTCTAGGTCAGTGGAGAACGTTCCTCTTTATTCTTCATTGAGTTCTATCATAAATGGACTTTGCATTTGTTAAATGCTTTTCTTACATCTATTGATATTGTTATGTGGTTTTCATTCAGTAGGCTGTTGATTTTATGCTGAGCCAGCCCTGCACATCTGAGGTGAAGCCTGCTTTTCCTGCTCTTTAATTCTTTTTTTAAAGATTTATTTATTTATTATATGTAAGTACACACTATAGCTGTCTTCAAACATTCCAGATGAGGGCATCAGATCTTGTTACAGGTGGTTGTGAGCCACCATGTGTTTGCTGGGATTTGAACTCAGGACCTTCAGAAGAGCAGTCAGTGCTCTTAACCTCTGAGCCATCTCTCCAGCCCCCTCCTTAATTCTTAATACATTGTTGCATTCAACTTGCTGGAGTGTTGAGAATTTTCACAACTCTTTTGGAGGGAGACAGTTGCTTCTTGTAGTGTTTTCAGTTTGTATACTGAGATAATTTGGGGAACGGGGCTGTAGTCAGAGATTGAGTGCTTGAGGGCCCAGGATTCGTTCCTGGGTGTGCAGTAAAATAGATAATAAAAGAAGATAACTTCAGAGTAAAATAAGTAGGTTTCTCTCTACTTGTTTTTCTTGGCATATATTTCCTAAATGTTCAGTAGTGTTTACCAGTGAACTTGTCTGGATCTGGTGTAAGATAGCTGTTGTCTTAGTGAGGGTTTCCATTTCTGTGAGGAAACACCATGACCAAGGCAACAGTTTCAGAGGTTCAGTCCATTACCATTCTATCAGGAAGGTTGGCAGTGTACAGAGAGGCATGGTGCTGGAGAAGAAACAGAAGTTCTACATCTTCATCCAAAGGCAGCAGGACAGACTCCTGCAGGCAGCCAGGAGGAGGGTCTCTTAAAGCCGACCCACACAGTAACACACTTCCTCCAAAAAGGCCACACCTTTTTTTAACAAGACCACACCTCCTAATAGTGCCACTTCTCATGGGCCAAGCATATTCAAACCACCACAACTGTATCATTTACTGTTGTGTCACTATGACCAGACTACACAGGAGGATGGGGTAATTTGGCTCATGGTTTCATAGCTTTCATACCATGGTTGTTTGGCCCCATGTGCGTGGGCACAGTTGGCATTGGGGTTTGTCTTTACTTCTTTGTGATGGGAAGTGGGAGGAAGAGTAATGCCAGCACTCATCTGTCTTTCTCCTTCCACTTCTTGCATTCTGTTAAGGTCTCAAGTCCATAGGATGTTGCTGCCCAAATGCATGGTAGTTCTTCCCCATGGCTGATCTCCCTGAAAACTCCACAAGTGTGCCTTACCAGTCTGAGGTGACTCCAAGTCAGTCAAGTTGACATGGAAAGTTGGCCATTGTACTTCTTTTTATTTTTTTATTATTTTTTTAAATTTTAGTTTTTTGTTTGTTTGTTTTTGGTTTTTCGAGACAGGATTTCTCTGTATAGCCCTGGCTGTCCTGGAACTCACTTTGTAGACCAGGCTTGCCTGAACTCAGAAATCCACCTGCCTCTGCCTCCCCAATGTTGGGATTAAAGGTGTGCACCACCACGCCAGGATGCCATTGTACTTCTTAATTACTGAACAAA
This sequence comes from Mus pahari, assembly GCF_900095145.1. Lineage (NCBI taxonomy): Eukaryota > Metazoa > Chordata > Mammalia > Rodentia > Muridae > Mus > Mus pahari. The sequence continues at coordinate 2,444,935 of NC_034603.1, read as the reverse complement.
TTTCCTTAATAGTTGCAAGCATTCAGACTATTTATTTGACTTATAAATACCTTTTTTAAGAGTATGGAACATGGGTATTAATTTCCAATGATTTGACTCTGGAATCTTTTTTATAATATTTTGATTCTAAACAATTGATTTGTAAACAATACTCCAGAATATGAATTTTGATCTTTTCTTGTGTTGGTGATGTGAGGTATTACACTCTTGTGATACTGGACAGTGGCAGTAAGCTGTAGCTTTTTGTTATATATAAGGGTAAATAGTGATATTCTACACTGTGTTGCTACACTGTGCTTGTGGTTAGATGCAGAAAGTAAAATTTCAACTTACGATAGTTTATTAGGGTCTTACTTCATCACAAGCTAAGCAAGGCTGGGGTATAGTTCAGTTGGTATAATGTCTGTCTATCATACATACGTTTAACCACCACTGCACAAACTGGGCATGTGGTGAAAGGCTGGAATCCCAGGACTTAGGAGGTAGAGGCAAGATCATCAGAAATTCAGGGTCATCCTTGACTGCATAGCAAGTTCAAGGCTAGCTTGGAACACTTGAGACCCTGTCTCACACACATACAAAAAGTTGAGCAGCATCTGTACTCTTTGGGAAAAAGTGATGAGCTGGGCAGTTGTGGTGCACACCTTTAATCTCAGCACTTGGGAGGCAGAGGCAGGCAGATCTCTCTGAGTTCAAGGCCAACCTGGTTTATAAAGAGAGTTCCAGGACAGCCAGGGCTACACAGAGAAACCCTGTCTCGAAAAACAAAACAAGGATGAAGTATGAGGAGAAAAGAAAGTAGAAATGTATAAGAAAATTTCACCTCAGAAATGATGTTTTCTTTTATACTTTTTAGTTTGAGTAAAGAAGTCTTGTTTTCTGTCAGTCAATTAGAATTTTTGTCATGACATGCTATATCTAATGGGTACGTATAATAATAGACTTGTGGTTAAAAATGAAAAATGTGTAGAATGACCTGACCAGTCACTTCATGTTTTCAGATCAACTCCAGTCCTCTGTCTGAGATGGCACACTTATAGTAACCTCATTATCTCCTATAAGCACCATTGCCCACTTCTGTGCTCACCACACTTAATTTCTTCTTTTTTTTTCAACTTCAACATTTATTATACAGAATGTACAATAAAAGGATACATCTGAAGTAAGTTATAATAAACTTCAATGGAAACGATTAAGCATAATCCTTTGTTTATTTGCTTTTGTGAGACAGAGTCTCAAGTAGCCAGGCCAGCTTCAAACTTACTCTGTAGCTAATGACCTTGAACTCCTGATCTTCCTGTCTGCCTCAAGGGCGGAGATCCCAGATACACATACACTAGACCTGTACAATATTATCTCTATCAATATGAACATGGTCAAATGTTATCAGTGTTTGGCATTTTAAATAGGTATATAGGACAGCATCTACTAATTAAGGTATCCAAATTACTGAACTTTA
>NC_034603.1:2418285-2442641 GCF_900095145.1 Mus pahari | reverse complement strand
AGAGCAGTCAGGTCCTCTTACCCACTGAGCCATCTCACCAGCCCGCTAGTAGCCATTCTTAAACAAACTTTCCAACACATGCTGTTCTGCAAGTAGAGGTTTGAATGTCCCATTATGGAAGAAGCAAATGATTTCAACTTTAAGAAATGTATTTTTGGTACCAGTAATACAAAATTTATATTTATAGCCATATATATATACATATAAAGAGTATTTATAGAATATAACCTAAACACAGTGGTAGAAAGATAAACAGTTGTCAAATACAAAAACTAGCCACTAATATATTTGCTGTGTATATAATTACAAAAGTAAACAATAAATTTAAAAATCTTTATTAACCCAAATTAGAACTATAAAAGTATTTATCTAAAGACATTAATTTTTATATTAAGTACAGAATTGTTTTGAGGTCCTCTTGAAAATCACAACTTGAATTTTGGCAAACAGGAGAAAGACAAAGGAAAACAAAGACCACAAAATATAACAGATATAATTCTAGTCTGATATAATAACCTACTAGGGAAGGATAAAACTAAAAGTGCTTTAGCTAACAAGAACAAAAAAATACCAATGCTTGCTAAATTATTATTAAATGTCACAAAACATTAATTAGCAAAATAGCTTTAAGATCTAGCCAAACTTATTACTGTTGTAGCAGTAAGCAAGCATAGCTCAAATATCTAATACTGATCAGTTATCTTACTATATGTACATAAATATCAGGAAATTTAAGATACTTTTACTATTTTAATCTTTTCTTGAAGATGCACGATTTCATCTTATTTTGCATCAGTTATGAAGATATCTCTGAAGACAATTAAATAGGAGCTGAATATAAACTTGAATGTAACGACATTATGATCTGGGACAATTGAAGTTTTCTACTGCTTGCTCCATTTTCTCACACTTAATTTCTACCATTACAGTATAATTAACATTGGCCACCCATTGATTATCAGTCAGATCCATTTCCTAGCACACTACTGAAGTCTCCTCATGAGCTTGTCATTGAAAAGCCATCCTTATTTAGGTGACTTATATCATCATGAGTTCCATCCAGTTTCTTGTTTGTGTCCGAGGTCTTCCTCTCCTGCCAGCTCAGCCCGGCCTTGGCCTGTGATGTCATGTGGCTCGGCTGGATGCTCTCATTTTCACCTCAGACACGTGTGTAGTTCAGACGTGCTTGCTTTATAACTCAGTCCCTCCCTTCCCTTCTTTCTTCTTTGCAGCTTACCAAGCCATGATACATATTACATCATAAGATATAGTCCAGTGCTTGCAAAAAAGTCAACATAGCAGAATCAATCTGTTATAAGCCTTTAGTAGAAAGCTTTAGATGTAGTAAATTTATGGTTGTATGACCATTCTTACATTTGGTTATAGAACATTTTCATCACCATAGAAACACCATTTAGAGGCTGTCTCTGTCCCCACTCCTATGTACTTTCTGCTTTTATAGATTGATTTTTTTGTAACTGTTCATAGAAATGAGATCATAGTATATATAGTGCTTTTGTACATACATGATACCTTTCCCTAAGTAAAATGGTGTTCATCATGTCCATTGGTACATCCTTCCTTTTTTATACAGATGGCTTTAAAAGATTAGTTATTTTTATTTTGTTCACTGGTGTTTTGCCTGCATGTATGTCTGTGTGAGGGTGTCAGATCTCATGGAATAGGAGTTACAGACGGTTCTGAGCTGCCATGTGGGTGCTGGGAATTGAACCCAGCTCCTCTGGAAGAGCAGCCAGTGCTCTTAACTGCGGAGCCACCTCTCCAGCCCCTATGTATGGCTTTCAAACATCTGTTTACTAGTAGTTGATGAGTTTGTTGACCATTTGAGTTTCACTTCTTGTCACCACGAGCATTTACACTTGGAACATTTACATCTGAGCCTTTTCATGGTTCAGTTTTCCCTGTTTTTCTGTGAAGAACCCTAAGAATGAAATTGCTGAGTTATATGGAAAGTTTGTGCAAACTTCTGTGAAGTTCCCAGCTTTCCCAACTGCCTGAAGTCTAGCCAGTGTATAAAGGTTCTGGGTGTCCCTACCTTCCCCTTCTAATTCTTTCTTTTCCTTTTGCATGTGCATGTGTGCAAGTGCTTTACTCCAGAGCTGTCTCTCTGTCCTACATACTTGCTGGTCTTTGGTTTTCAGTGTATCCTAAGCTCCTCCAGACAGATAGGACCACTCCTTTCTTAGTGTGTTCTCAGGTTTGGAGGTGTTCCCATTGAAGCATTTTTAGTTGGGTAGCTTGCAATTGATTTTGCTGTGTTAACTTTTTTTGTAAGCATTGCTTTAAATGCTTAAAAAAATACATTGTGTACAAGCTTATCAATATTGTATGCTATTATATCTTTATGTCACTTAACTAAGATCAGGTTTTAAAAAAATGGTTATAATCTTTTAGCCTCACAGTAAGCATTTACTTATTTAGTTTGTTTTTTTTTTGGTTTTTCGAGACAGGATTTCTCTGTGTAGCCTTGGCTGTCCTGGAACTCACTTTGTAGACCAGGCTGGCCTTGAACTCAGAAATCCACCTGCCTCCCAAGTGCTGGGATTAAAGGTGTGTGCCACCACCGCCCGGCTTATTTAGTTATTGTAATATGTTGTATGTATTTCTAAAAGTGACTTGCTATACAATGCTGCACAGTCCTTACGAGAGAAAAATGATTGTGGGAACAAGGATAGAATTGTAGGAAATGTTTGTTAGCGTCATACAGATGAAGTGATTTGGAAGCACAGGCACCATACAGCAAATGTGGTGCTTTTGTCTTGAAAAGGTGTGAAGGGTGCAGGACTCATTCGAGTTGCAGTTTTTGAGGTGCTGGGACGTTGTGGTCAGATGGAAAGTCATGGGCCAGACTAGGATGGCACAATGGGTAGCACAGGTAACGACAAACAGTGGGCCGTAGCCATCCATTCTGTGCTCTGTTATATTGTACTGCTTATATAGTTCAGTGCCACTTAAATAGCTGGGCTTATTTGGCTTGCAGCTTTCTGCATTGACTTGTCAGGTTTTTACATGTGACATCTACAAATACAAAATTGACATTCATATTAGACTTAAGTTAACCCAAGAAGATTTATCAGAATATAGTTGAATAAACTCATGTTTTCCAAATAAATCTTACAGAATCTCCTGTATAGTAAGTGCACATTGGTGACAGGGATCAACATTTATCAAATTGCATGTCATTGCCCCCTGCTTTCCTTCACAAGATTCACATTTTGTTTCTCAGAAGTTGGAGTGATCACTGATATTCTCTTGGTAGGAAACTACATCCTGAATTATGTGGCGTCCCAACCTAAGCTTGCGCCCTTTGTCATCCAAGCTCTGATTCAAGTCATCGCTAAACTCACCAAGTTGGGGTGGTTTGAGGTTCAGAAGGATGAGTTTGTTTTCCGGGAAATCATTGCTGATGTGAAGAAGTTCCTCCAGGTGAGAGGGCATGGGTTAGTTACTGCCATCTCAGAGCATTAGGGCCTTGGCTTAGCGTTACTTGGTTCTCTGTGGAAACAGTCTTACTGATCATTTATTATTTGTCAGTTAAGAAAAATACTATAACAGAAGAATGAAAATGACCATTGTTTCTAAATTTAAAATGTGCTTTTATTTATGACATGTATGGGTACATGCAATACTTATGATGGTTTTCATATTTACCCAGTTTTCAAAACAGCCATAGGAAGTGAGTTTCATTGTAGAAGTGAAAAAACTGATTTATGTTGCATACACAGTAGCATACACAGGTTACAGTGACTTAGTGAATCATTATTGGGAAGCCAGCAAGTCTTTTGACAGCTTTTTATCCCACACCATGTCACCTAGAACATTTTTCTAAGGAAATGTTCTCAAGTGAATCATGAGAGCATAGCATATGATATAAATATAATTAATACATGATACAAATCATAACATTTCATACCTAATTTACACCAGTTTTGATATTTTGACTTGAAAAAAGAAAGACCAGAGCTTGCAGAGCTTGTTGGATTCTAGCTTCGGGACAGCAGAGGGACAGCAGAGGGGCTAAGAAGCTGCCCCTGTTCCTGGTTGCCTGTTGCTTCCTTTGTAAATAATTTAGGGATTTAGTGATAGATAATTTTTATATCTGTAATTTCTAATTGCAAGATGGTTAACTTGGTGTCAAATTTAAGATTTCTTGGGCTGGAGAGATGGTTTAGTGGGTAAAAGTGCCTACTGTGCCAAGTCTGATGATCGTTCTGAATCCTCAACCCATGTAAAAGCTAGACTCAGTAGCACAGGCCCCTGTAATTCCAGGTGTTTAAAATGAAAAGTAAAGAAAGGAAGGAGGGAAGAATGAGTGGAAGGAAGGAAAGTCTTCAGACTATCAGTTGGTTAGAGAGCCACACAGTGCAACTTTTTGAGCGAATGCACATAGAGTAACCATGATCCAATACATAGGAATTAGGAGGACCATAAGGAATTAAAACGCATTGTCTGTGCTCCCAGAGTTGATCGTTGGTGGCCCTGAGATAACATGAACTTAATTATACCTAGTAATCATGTTGCTTAGTTTCTGTGTAAGTTAGCAGGGGTGACAACTGTGAGATGAGATGTATAGAGCACATCTGGGCACACTTTTGTACTACTGCATTGTAATTTGATGCTGCATTTCTTAATCCCATGCTTTCTAGTATGATTTTGTAATAGGGTAATTTGTTAGTAATGTGCACATGAGATATGAATTGAAGGAGGTTTTACAATTAAATTGTAAGCTAATTAGAAACATCATGGAAACTATGCCATATTGACAATCATATGTTTACCTTACTACATTGAGTACTCTGAATGTCTTCATTAAGGCACCTAACGACTCCATACACGTGCACTGTTCAGTGATATTAAAAGAGCCTAAGTGATCTTTTCTGATAATTGATCAAGAGATTTAAATTAGTTTCTGAGCTACTTATTAATTATTGAATGCAGCTATCACAGTGGGCCACAAGCAAATTTTTAGAACGAAAATCATTTTTCCCCCATTCTTAAGATTGTAGAAAAAGTACTAAATTAAATGTTATTTTGAAGCTTAGTTTATTATGGGTTGTAAATGCTGGGAAACATTGTATAGAGTGATGTGCATTTTTAAGGTAGGTATACATTTTCTCCTTAACTACATGTACCAAAATTTATCCTTCAAAAATGAGTTCAAAATTCTTTTAGTTATATAAATAACAATACTTTCCCCACATACTTTTACAGGCCATTACTAGGCAACTGTGAAGCCCTGACATTTCATTTTTAAAAGTATCGCTTGGTTTACACTGAAGAACTAATCATGTCTTGACTTGGTTATTTTTCCAAAGGGCACAGTGGAACACTGCGTGATAGGAGTGATAATCCTTTGTGAATTGACACAGGAAATGAACCTGGTAAGTTTTTCCGTGTAATAGGACATGGAATTTGCTTAGGTAAGTTTGTTTCTTTGTGGCAAAATGTATAGTTGTTTTGTGGTATGAAACTCTTTTTTTATTTTTTTGGTTTTTCGAGACAGGGTTTCTCTGTGTAGCCCTGGCTGTCCTGGAACTCACTCTGTAGACCAGGCTGGCCTNGAACTCAGAAATCCACCTGCCTCTGCCTCCTGAGAGCTGGGATAAAAGGCATGTGTCACCACGCCTGGCTGGTATGAAACTCTTAACTCTTGGTCAAGCCTTTTAAGTATTTGTTTTACTAGTTGGAGAATTATTTCATTAAAAATCACAACCATAGGAAACCCCACAGTGCTTGTTCCTTGGATACTTGGAGAATGGGCTTTTCATTCCAGTAGATAATATATTAACCATAAAAATGAATTATATAGATGGAAAGGAACACAAACTTTTATGTGCTTATAAGTAAAGGGCAAACAGTTTAGAAGATTGATTCTTAACCTTGGGTGAATAGCAGGACCCATCCAGAAACAGATGCTTGGCACTCTGTCACTTTCTAGCTGGACTTGTTCACCCTGCACAAGGAGCATTTCCAGAAACTATACCTCCCCCAACAGGGCTCCTTGATCTCAGCAGCTGAGGATGTGTCCCCCCTGTTGTGTCCCCTTTTGTGTCAGCATGGGGTTCAGTAGGAGAAAAGTAGAAGTTGTGTTCTACATGGAGTAATTTTAATTTTATCTTTTTTTTTTTTTTTTTTTTGGTTTTTTGAGACAGGGTTTCTCTGTGTAGTCCGGGCTGTCCTGGAACTTACTTTGTAGACCAGGCTGGCCTTGAACTCAGAAATCCACCTGCCTCTGCCTCCCAAGTGCTGGAATTAAAGGCATGCGCCACCACTGCCCGGCTTAATTTTAATTTTATAAAGGGGCATTTGGGCTGAGAGGCTGCATCCTCCTGACTGCTTTGTGAGTGTGCATATAAGCACAGCTGCTGCTCAACTCCCTTTGTAGTCACAGTATAGCCACAATATTGTAGAATTGAGAAACACAATTTGATTTCTGTTCTGTGATGAATTAAGACAAATTTTATAGAATTTCCACATTTTAAAACCACCTTAGTTTGCGTGCCCATCACTTTTCTTCTCACAGTTCTGTGGCAGTTGTCTGCTATGGCAGGTCCTCTTTCCATGTCGGCGGCAATAGCCAACTTGTGGGCAGAGTATGATGATGGGGACCTTGCGTAATCTGTGAATGAGTTTGAAGAACTGGCGCTCTCTTTTACAAGTTAAAAATAGTTTTGGCATGTCAACTCACTTCATAAAAGTGAGAGACTAGTACAGGGACCACAGGCGTCCAGCCTTCATACTTGCTAACTGTAAAACTGGTTCGTTTCCCACTTTCCCACCAATGGCCGTAGAGGCTACCCTGAGAGAGGGCTTTCGGGCTCCTCAGTCCCTAGTTCCTCACTTAGGTCCTTATTAAATGGCAATATGGATTCTAATAAAAGGATATCTTAGAGAGCAACCAAGTATCTTTTAAAAAATACAAAGGAACTTTCAGTAATGTTTGGAGGGCAGAACAAAGATGTCTCTTGACCACTTGAAAAGCTGACATCATGATGCCCCTCCCCCATTCCTATAGCCCCAGAGAATAATTTTACATTTTCTTCTACAAGGACATTCTTTCTCCTACATGATCATGATACTACCATTATATTTTTAAAATGTGACATTTTGCTATTTAGTCCTGTTTCCCCATTCAGCCCCAGCACATCCTTAGGGTTGATGCCTGCTTAGAATCAAGATGTTTGCTTTTCACACCGTGTTAGTCCTCTTCAGTCTGGGAGGGTTAGTCAGGAGGATTCCCTCTGCTTTACAACCTGTCTTAGGGTTACTATTGTTATGATGAAAAACCATGACCAAAAGCAACATGGAGAAGAAAGGGTTTATTTACTCAGTTCCATGTAAAGGTTCATCATCAAATATAGTGAGGGCAGGGACCCAAGCAGGAAGGAACCTGGAGGCAAGGGCTAATGCAGAGGTCACTGAGGGGTACTACTTACTGGCTTGCTCTCTATGGCTTGCTCAGCCTGCNTTTTTATACAATTCAGGACCACAGGCCCATAGATGGCACCACCCACAATAGACTCTGCCTCCCCTCATCAATCATGAATTAAGAAAATGCCATACAACCAGATCTTATGGAGGCATTTCTCAGTGAAGGTTCCCTTCTTTTAGATAACTCTAGTTTGTGTCAAGTTGACATAAAATTATCTATCCATCACATAACTTGACACATAAAGCTTACAAGCTAGTTGTTTTTTAAAATATCTTTTTTTTTGAGGTGATCCAGTGTTTCCTCATTATTAAATCCATATTACTTTTTTTTTTTTTTTTGAGACAGGGTTTCTCTGTGTAGTCCTGGCTGTCCTGGAACTCACTCTGTAGACCAGGCTGGCCTTGAACTCAGAAATCTGCCTGCCTCTGCCCCACAAGTGCTGGGATTAAAGGCGTGGGCCACCACGCCCGGCTACATTTTTTTTTTTTTTTTTAAATCAGGAATATCAGCAATGATACTATGGCTTTCTTAGCATCTCCTGCCAGGAAGCGTATGGTTCAAGTTGTCTAATAATGGTCAATGCTCACTTTGATTTCTTAATTAAACATGTTCTTTACTTAGCTTCCTTATTCTTTTTCTCTTTGTAATTATTAAATATTTAATGGAGAAGTACTTTATACTTCTGAAAATAGTCTGTTTGTCACCAAGCTTATGTTGTTAATACAGGTTTCTAATTTTATTTAATAGATTATAATTCACCAGTAAGAAATCTTTCAAGTCACCCTTTGTATCCATTTAACATTCCTTTTTTTTTTTTTTTTTTGGAGAAGGGGCCTCCTGTAGCTCAGGCTGACCTGGGACCCTCACATTTGCTATGAGCAGCAGGGAGTGACTTTGAACCCCTGCTCCTCCTGCCTCCCAAGTACTGGGATCTCAGGGATGTTCCACTATGTCTGTCCTCTTGTTCCTCTCATACAAGATGCTCCAGGTTATCCACAGATAACAAAGCCACACTCCTTCGATTTTATAGCTGGGCAGCTGAGGCAAGAGGATTATGAATTTGAGGCCAGATGGGCTGCATAGAGAGATCTTGTATTTCCAAAGTAATACTGTCTCCTTCCAAACTTGAAAGTGTGATTTTTGGCATACTGGGATATTTTTGGCTCGTATCTTCTGTAGAGCTGATTTTACTGAGCTTAATTTGGGGGTGAAGACATTACTAATTTTCTACTTCAACTGGTATTCTGCTGGCCAGATTTACACGTGTTAAGTCCCGTGCTCTACAATGTTCAGAAGTGTACTATACACTTATTTGGTGTGGTTGTGGTTGTGTGTTTTTCCTTCCTTTACATTTATTTATTTATTTTTTACTTTTATTTTTATTTTTAAGACATGGTTTTGCAGTGTCATAGTCCTGTCTGCCCTGGAGCTCACCAGATAGATAGACCAGGCTGGCCTTGAACTCAAAGAACTCTGCCTGCCTCTGTCCCCTAAGTGCTGGGATTAAAGATGTGCACCACCATACACTATCCATGTGTGGATGTATCGTTTCAGAAAAAGATCCAAACGTAATTTTCCGAAAAGTTAAAAGAAGATTGTAAATGTTATCCTTTATTTTTAGAAGCCGAATCTGCCATTACTTGAATATATATGCTATATAGTTACCAAAGCAAAATTGACATGCCTGCACGGTAGATGCATACATGTGCAATGGGAAATGGTTCTTCAGTCTCTCTCAAAAGAGAATCTATACAGGTAACCCTCATGCAGTGAGCATGCAAGCCTCGAGGAAGGCACCGGTGAAGCCAGATTTGACTTTAGCTTTATGGCCTATTGCTTTGTACAGATTTCTAATTTTATTTCAGAGTTCTTAGAGGGTTTTTGTTTATTTATTTCGAATGTGTTTTGATTATACTCACTCTCCTCCCCTGACTTCCCCAGATACACCTCACTTCCTTTTCCTACCTATCCACAAAGTTTTTTCTTTTCTTGTTTTTTTTTTTTTTTTAAAAAGAATTCTGCATGATTTTCTTCAAAGAGAGGTAATGACACCCTTTATTAAGAGCAGATAGCATGTATATGTAGAAGGCACTGCATAAATTTAGAATTCTTTTCTTCATGTTCTAGATGTGATAAATAGTGTGCATTTTAAAGACTGATGTGAGGATTAAGTGAAATAACATGCTAAGAGTACTTTCTAAACAGGGCTTGTGACGCTGTGTACTTTTACTGATTTTTATGGAAAAGGTTTTGACGTTTGTTTTTAGCATGAGAGAAGTGGGAGAGATGAACCTTAAAGTTTGATTTAGTGAAGGGGGGGGTGACTCTGCATGCAAAGCACTTGACATGCAGACATGACAACCAGAGTTGGCATCCCCAGAATTGGTGGCACAGCCTTTTGAGTATGGCAACCTGCCCATAATCCCAGGGTTCAGAAACAAGAACTCAACAGGGCGAGCCGGCTACATAGATTAGCCAAACCGTGTGCCCAGGTTCATTAGGAGACCCTGCCTCAATATATAAAGCTGAGAGTGATCAAGGTAGACACCCAGTATCAACATCAGATCTCCACACATATGCTCACATATGTGTGCTCATACATACATGCACACCAAACATACACACAAAGTAAGTTTGACTTAGAGCAGATGCTGTAAATGATAAGTAATTAAAACCATACATTGACTACTTCCCGTAACTACTTTCTATAGTTCCTTTGGACTTTATTATGGTTTTTTTGTTTGTTTGTTTGCTTTTTAAGATTTATTTATTTGTTATATGTAAATACACTGTAGCTGTCTTCAGACACTCCAGAAGAGGGCATCAGATTTTGTTACGGATGGTTGTGAGCCACCATGTGGTTGCTGGGATTTGAACTCCGGACCTTCGGAAGAGCAGTCGGGTGCTCTTACCCACTGAGCCATCTCACCAGCCCCTTTATTATGTTTTATATACATAATATATATGGTGTTTTTTTTTTTTCGAGACAGACTTTCTCTGTGTAGCACTGGCTATCCTGGAACTCACTCTGTAGACCAGGCTGGCCTTGAACTCAGAAATCTGCCTGCCTCTGCCTCCCGAGTGCTGGGATTAAAGGCATGTACCACCACTGCCGGACCTACGTTTAATATTTTATAAGTACATGTAGCATTTAAGAATAGTCTGGATTGTATGCTAGACTTTAGAAAGTATCAGATAATCAGTTCTTAGCTCACTATATGTATATTTATTTAATTCTTAAAACAGAGGGAAAATGGTTTCCTACTATCTTTCAAATAGCAAAAGAGATAAATAATAAATCTACAATAACTAGACCACAGTGGTAATAACTATCAGAACTGGCCTTGTTTATTTCCTATTGATAAATGGAAATATATAGCATATATATATAATATATATGTATTGTCTATATATATATTATATATTCATCATAGAGAGGAGCCAGTGCTGGCGATAAAAACCTATCATTTCATGGGTATTAAGTGAGTGTTCTTCGCTCTAATACCACTGTGTAAATAATTTTTACATATTAGGCTAGGGACTGAACTTCTCTTAAAAAGTTAATTTCTGGCCAGGTGGTGGTGGCAGACGCCTTTCATCTTAGCATTCGGGTAGAGGCAGGCAGATCTCTGTGATTTCGAGGCTAGCCTGGTCTACATAGCTAGTTTTATAACAGCCATAGCTATGTAATGAGACCCTGGCTTGGGGGAAAAATTTTTTTTTAGCTAGTAAAATATTCTGAGATGACATGCTGTGTGCATAATCAAACTCTTGAGTATGTTTTTACTTTTGTTTTCAAAATTTTAGTAATATAAACCCAATGACATTTAAATACTTTCATATAAAATATTTTGTAACTGATTCATTTAGCCAATTCACATATGAGAATTTGAAGAGTATTTTAATAGAGGTGGCATTGTAGGTGTTCTGTAGGGGGCATTTGAGAGCTAGGGGAAGTTATTTACGTTATATACAGTACCGGACAGAGTTCACGAAACCACCATCTCAGTGTCTGTGGTGCTATTATTGGGGTCTTACATTGGCACTGAAACATTGATAGTCTTTGGGTGGGTTCTAACGTTGTCTCCGTCCTGAGGAATTGCCATCAAGTCTCCCTCCCAGTCTTTGAAAGCTCTGTTTTCATGCTTTTCTGATTACTAGTGCCATTATGTTACATAGTACCTTTGCCTTATGTTTCCATGGCTTTGGTTAAACTTAACTCATCTTGACCTTTTTAGGTTGATTATTCCAGACCTTCAGCAAAACATAGGAAAGTAGCTACCTCATTCCGTGACACTTCTCTAAAAGACATTCTAGTGTTAGCGTGCTCTCTCCTGAAACAGGTAAGTCGGCTGCTAACTCGGCTTCCTAGAGTAGCTTGGGAACCTGAAGTGCTTTGAATAAATTTCTAGTGCATCGTTTTCCTTTAAGAGACTTGTGTGGTCAGTCTTAAATATGGTAGATCTGTGCAAATTTTACTCCCTGAGGGAGGAAGATGACGCCATAGAGAATTCAGTGTTTGTGTTTAGGCAATAGTAGTTTCTACCTTCTTTTTGTTGATTTTGACTTGGACAGACTAGTTTGAGTTTTAATTTCCTTTTCTGCTTGCCCATATAGAAAACTAGTTTTCCTTTTTTTTTTGTTTTTTTTGTTTTTTGTTTTTTGTTTTTTTGTTTTTTTGAGACAGGGTTTCTCTGTGTAGCCCTGGCTGTCCTGGAACTCACTTTGTAGACCAGGCTGGCCTCGAACTCAGAAATCCGCCTGCCTCTGCCTCCCGAGTACTGGGATTAAAGGCGCGCGCCACCACGCCCAGCTAGTTTTCCATTTTTTTTTTTCATTATTTCCCCAAAGTTCTTTTAATATTTGGGGAATATGAATTTCCGACTTGTTTTCAGTGCAGCGTGGAGCATACATGGCCTTCCTCTGTCATGTAAGGCTCTGTCGCACTAAGAAGGGTTGGTTCCATCACACTGCTCAAGCTTGTTTATATGGTGGTGTAAAGCATTTTCCAGAGCATCACATTAAGATCTTAGCCTCATGTCTGTTTAGTTCTCTGTTACAGGCTAAGTGTCCTTTATAAACGCTTGGGACCAGAAGTGTTTTAGACTTTGGAGTGTTTTAAATTTTAGAATATTTGTATACATTTTACCAGGTGAAAAATTTCAAAATCTGGAATGTGAAATCCACCCAAGTCCAGACCTCGAGTGCTGAGGACATTTTACACTGAAAGGTGCTCCAGGTTTTACGTGTTTAGATTAGAATTGTAATCTTGTATGTTAACATTGAGAGTCACTGTAGTAGGCCTAATTAAACGACTATTTTAAGAATATTCTTGTAGCATGGAAAAATATCATTTAGGAAGGTAGATAAAATAGAACTGCTGTTCTTGAGCTCATCTGACTGAGCAGTACTGCCTAGGGTTAGTCTGCTTACGTATACTCCTACCTATCTACCTCATCTCTCTTTGTATCACTTTTGGAGAAGTCTAGGCCTCTCTAGAAGTAATTCATAATGTCCAAGAGATCCTTTGAGGCTCTGTGGGACCCGGCCTTAGGAAAAGCCTGGCAGAGCGGTGCTCCCGAAGCTGTGGCCTAGCAATACTGGCGGCCTGCACTAGTTGAATGCATCTCCTTTACACGACATGCTAGCTCAGATTTTCTTAGAGAAAATTAAGCCTCAGCTTTTGTTGTTGCTGTTGTTTTGTTTGGTTGGTTTTGCTTTTAGAAACAGGGTTTCTCTGTGTAGCTCTGGCTGACTTGTAGCTTAGCTCTGTAGACCTGGAACTCAAGCCATCTGCAGCCTCCGCTTCCTGCCGCCTCTGCTTCCCGAGTGCTTGGATTAAAGGTGTGTGGTACTACATCTGGCCTCTTACAGCTTTAGAAGGCAATCTGTGATATGTAATATATTTTTATTCTCATTTTACAAGGTGAAGTTTGAAAGTAGTCTATTATAGAAATGTGTGGACAATGATTTTTACCATTTTGTTTTATTTTTACTAATTTTTATTTCACATTAAAGAAATATTTAAATTTATGAAGCTACAATTCTTTTAGTGATAATGTTTTATCGTAATGTTTATTTTTAAATTTGAAGGTGTTGGCCAAACCTTTAAATCTTCAGGATCAAGATCAACAAAGTCTGGTAATGCAAGTGTTGAAGCTGGTGCTCGGCTGCCTGAGTTTTGACTTCCTGGGCAGCGCAGCAGACGAATCTGCCGATGATCTTTGCACAGTGCAGGTTCCAACAGCTTGGAGAACAAGTAAGGAGAGAGAAGGGGGAGGGTTAGCATGAGAGGTGGTCAGCATACTCGGGGCAGAATTAACCCGGCTTACGCTGTAGTGCTGCTCTATTCTGAGTGGTCTAATTCAGAACAGCTACTAATACTCAGTGGTAAAATGCTTTGTCCAGTTCATATCATACTAACAATTATACTTTGGTTTCAGGAAAAAAGACAAGTACTAGAGCTGCCTACATAGGTAGTGGAGAGGCTCTGACAGAGTTTCAAGGTGAACGAATCAGAGCCCAGGCCTGAGCAGAGCAGGGTTGGGGTTTCCTGTGTGACAGGAGGGCCACCCAGAAGAAAGCAAGAGGAACTAGGCTTCCTCAGTCAGGGTAGCTGTGGGGCCAGGACTGGAGAGTCAGCATCAAGGAGACTTTATTCTAGTTTGGATCTTCACCTGTGCAACTGGGAGACAAACTGACAGCCATTGGCCCTGTGGTCGGACATCTCCCTCCTATAGCTGTGTTTCTTGCAGAATTAAACAGAAAAGCATCAGATTTGGGGATATCAGAGGGTTAACATAAAAGTTTTTTTTTTTTTTTTTTTTTAAGGACTTCCAATTTAGGAATAAAAGATTAATAAACAGGGGATTTAGCGTTCTACATCTTGATGGGTGATAATGTCATAAACCAACATGTAATAATAAAAATCACAGGCACATAAGACTGGACTGCACGGCTGCAGGATTGTGCTGGCCTCGCTGGCTGTGGTGGTGGGGCACTGTTTACAAGAGATCACCAGTGTGGTGATCAGCTCTTGTAACTATATGTGAATCTCTCATTTGTTAATCTTAGAAAGTTTAAATTTTAAGTTGTCTGTACAAGGCAAAGACTAGAAATAAACTGTAAAAGGATGTGTTTAGTATCCCTAGAGATAGAAACAGGCTAACGCACTCCTGAGACAAGAATAGAACATTTGCCACATAATTTAACAATTCAGTAAATAACTTGGAAGAGAAAGTTAAGGAAATTTACAAAGTAGAATTTAAAAAGCAAGATAGAGACAGGAGAGCACGCGTGAGGGAATTAGAAGGCGGAGCCACATGGTTGGGGTTTGACTACTGGAGGGTCTAGAAAGAGAGAGTGGGGAAAACAGAAGGGAGTTGGAAACCGAATAGTTTTCTCCTCAGTGAAGGACGAAATATGAATAGAAGTTGCTTTAGGTACCCAGTATCATGGGTGAAAAAAGATGCACACCAGCCTTGAGTTTATGAAGGCCCAGGAAAAACGGCTTGATGTGCTGGAGGAAGAAAAAGTCCCTTTCCTTGGGTTTGGCTCTAGAGTGGCACTAGGCCTCTCTGTAACAGCAGGGACTCACAGTGGCTTAGCAGCCTCAGGCTGCTGCAGGATTTCAAACTCAATGGAAATGATTAAAAGCAGGACACTTTCAGACCTGCAAGTCCTTCTAGATCCCTCCTTTGAGGGCTTGCTTTCTGCAAACTGTTTCACATACAAGGCAAGAGACTAGAAGTGGGCTGGTAAAAGGGACCCTTCAAACAAGATGACAGTAAACATGTGAAAAGGAGACAAGATGTGACAAAGGGCTGCCAGTGGAGGTCGATCAATAGGTGACAGGTGTAGCAAATGGAAATGATGTTTGGAGATATTGGTTGTATGGAAATGTTAAGGTTTTTTTGGTGAATTTGTCAAAACATTTGGCAAAAATTAGTGGCAGATAGATATATACAACTAAACCAAGCCACTGTGCTTAGCTTAAGTACAGAGATCATTTAAGTGTAAGATAATGATAGTATTCTTCAGCTCATCTGCTATTTTTGGCATGGTTATGATGTAAGTAAACACTTTAGAATTGATTGTATCACACATTGTGATTATAGTGGGAAGAGAAAGGATGGATATTTCAGAGATGGGATTGGTAAGTTAGGAACTAAAATCTAACGCAGTTAAGGTAAGGCGGGATCAAGTGAAACTGTATGATGACCATTTTTGTTAAAGGTTTGTTTAGTTTATATATATAAGTACACATAGCTGTCTTCAGTCATACCAGAAGAGGGCGTCAGATCTCATTATAGATGGTTGTGAGCCACCATGTGGTTGCTGGAAATTGAACTCCTAACCTCTGAGCCATCTCCCCAGCTCCATGGTGACCATTTTAAATGTAAATATATGAATGGGACAGGGCACAGCTGCTGTTTTATAAGCTTCCTAGTACTCCTTACCCCATATTTATTGTTTTAGGGTAAATACAAACTAACATTCTACTTAGAAGTGTAGATATTGTACAGAACTAAGACCCATCTTACTAGCAAGTTTTTACGTCTGTACTGTTTCATTTATCAAAGGAAAAAAAAGCCTTTAAGAATCAGAGTAGTCCAGCTGTAAGCAGGCTGTGGTGGTGGGTACCTTTAATCCCAACGCTCAGGAAGCAGAGGCAGAGGCAAAATCTCTTTAATTCTAAGCCAGCCTGGTTCATAAAGCAAGTTCCAGTACAACCAGGGGTACATAGAGACACTTGGTCTCAAAGTCAGTATTAAACAAACAAAAACAAACAAACAATAGTACAGCTGCAGTGAGTAGCCATATGTAAAGGTCTTGACATTCTTATGTGGAATCTTTTAGTGAAATTAACGGTGTTAGAAAAATCATCTTTTTTCCAGTTTTCCTAGAGCCAGAAACATTGGATCTTTTCTTCAATTTGTATCACTCGCTCCCACCACTGCTCTCTCAGTTAGTAAGTACAAGTCATTCGTTAGTCCTTAAAGATGTTAAGACCCTCAGTAGCTGGTTGTTGCTGTTTTGCACTGCTGGGGAATTGCACCCATGGCCCCATACCTTTGATGTTAGCGTGGTAACTGAGCTGCATGACTGTCTAGCTTCGGGTTTTGCTTCTGGATAGGGTCTATGGTAT
This sequence comes from Mus pahari, assembly GCF_900095145.1. Taxonomy (NCBI): domain Eukaryota; kingdom Metazoa; phylum Chordata; class Mammalia; order Rodentia; family Muridae; genus Mus; species Mus pahari. The sequence goes on along the minus strand of NC_034603.1, from coordinate 2,426,040 downwards.
AGCCCATGCTGCCTTCGAACTTGTCTTCCATCCTCATCCGCTTCCGTGCCGGGCTCAGCCTTGCCCGTGTGGTTCTTTTCTAATGTGAAGTAAGGGTAATATACACTTCAAAATTCTTATGCATTTAATTGAGTTATATTTCTCTAGTAATTCTCTCACTTCTGAATGTATTTTGTTAAATTTACACATTGTTAACAGAATCTGTTAACAGGATTTATTAATAGTCAACTCCACTTAGTGATTAAGCTCAGAATCCGTAACTGATCTTTTCTCTGCCAAAGCCAGGACAGTCTACCAACCTCTACCAGGGCACCAGAATAGGCACTGAGATGGAATCTCAGGCCTCTAAATCCCCTAAACCATGCACTGGTGCCTTGCTTTGAGTAGACTGGTGATTCCTAGTCCTGTGCAGTAGAGTTGTTTAAGGAGGATAGTTTTTTGTTTTTGTTTTTGTTTTTTGTTTTTTTGAGACAGGCTTTCTCTATGTAGCCCTGGCTGTCCTGGAACTCACTCTGTAGATCAGGTGGGCCTCGAACTCAGAAATCTGCCTGCCTCTGCCTCCCAAGTGCTGGGATTAAAGGCGTGCGCCACCACGCCTGGCAGTTTTAATTTTTTAAACAGTAAAGAAAGTCAGAAACTGGAATATGGGCCAAACAGGAAGATTCTCATGTTTGTTCTCACTCTTACCCTTACCACAAGATCCAGACATTTTGTATGAAATCTCCTAATAGAAATATTTTAACATTGGCAACTAATGGTAATTTTAACTGGGCAAGTAAATATACAAACCCAGATTAAACACTCAGAGGTCAGTTTGTCCTTTGACAGAGTACTGTTGGAGTTAGGAATCTAGGTAATGAAATGGCCTGGAAATTTAGGGAGATAACTAGGTCAGAAATACTCCTTAGGGACTTTCAGAGAGTTACTAACACTTCCAGCAGCATTTACCAAACTCCCCTGTAAGATACTTCTGAATGGCATAGAATAAGTACCTTATGACCAAATACATTTGTTATATGCCTGATTCAGTTAAGGAATTTTTCTCCTTTTCAGGATCCATAATATATAATTTAGGATATGTCATTGGTTCATAGACAGAATAGGTATCATAAGCAGCTAGGCACCTGAGTATATCCATGCCTTGTGCCTGCTTTGGCAGATTTGGCATAAAGAGCTTATAGAATAGATGTCTCACAATCAGAAGAATAAAGGGTTCAGCAAGAAGGAGAGGACAGATAGGGTGCAAATAAGAACACCCCCACAATCATGAGAATGTCACAGTGAAACCCTCCTCCTTTCTCCTTAAAATGTCCTTGGTCTTTTTGTGTGTGCGCGCATGTACATATATACATACATACACTTGGACTTTTTCTGTAGCTGTTAGTCTTAGTTTCTTGGGATAGTATCTCTCTGAACCTGAAGCTCCCTTCCTCTTTTGACTAGAATGGCTGTCTGTCTATCTGTAACACAATACTGACATTACAGGCACATGTCGGTATGTCCAGCTTTGTATTCAGATGGTCATGTAAGTGTCACTACCCACTGAGCCATCTCCCCAGCCCTTGAGGCCCCTTCCTTTGTAAAATGCAGATCAAAAATTAAAACAAACATGTCAAGGTTTTGAAAGCCAGATAGAAAAATGCAGTCTCCAAGCAGAGGAGGGTGAGGGGGAATATCTACAAGTGCTGTTTTAGTGTGGGGCCGAGGCTTGTGGATGGTGATAGTGGACAGAGCCACTTTTAAAATTAAAATAAAAAATTCTGTTGTTTTTCAGGCACTTTCATGCTTAGTTCAGTTTGCTTCTACAAGAAGATCCTTATTTAGCAGTCCTGAGCGCGCCAAGTACCTTGGTAACTTAATTAAAGGGGTGAAAAGGATACTTGAAAACCCCCAGGTATTTATGAAATAACTTAATATTTAGCACATAGAAATTATATTTCTGCTCACTGGTATAGAATACATTTTTAAATATATTATGGTTTGGGAAAAATATTTAGTATTATATTCATCTTCCTGAGGTCTCATTTGCTATAATCATTTTTTTTTTTAATGAGAGTATTTCAATGTAGATTCAGTGTTCCTTCCAGAGTTTTGTTTGTGCTTGTTTTAGGTGACTGTGATAGCAGTCATGTGTGGTGCTCCGTCTGTCTTCATCATTGCACTTTATGTCCTTGCTTGTGTTCCTTAAGCTGCTGAGGTGCTTTTTGTAGTAGGCGACAACTTAAACTTAATTGTTAATATTGAAATACATTGCTTTAAATTTTGAAATAGTGTCTCTTGCCCTCTTGTGGACACCTGGTTCGTAGCTTTAGAACTAGACTGTGGTAGCTGCGGCGCTTTGGTGTCAGCACACACATGCAGAGACATTCATGCGAGGTGTAGGGTGTCTGACAAGAATTGGGTCACTTTCAGTTCTTTTTTTATGGATGAAAACATTTGTAGTTAAGCCATGGACTATAAACACATAAATGGCAGCTTGAAGAGCTGTCTCTATGCTTCGCAATTACTGACAATTTTGGGCCATCAGTTATCTTTGTATAGAGATGAAGGCATTTGGTTTTTTGGGTTTTGTTACTGTTGTTTGCTTATTTGTTTTCCTGGCTATTGAAGAGATCTTTTTTTCATTTTATTTCTTTTACAATATTTTTTATTTACTCCAACAATTTCAAGTGTGTATGTAATATATTATGTGCAGCCCACATAGATACCTCACTGCCCACCCCCTCTGCACCGCAGTAGTTCTTAGGTGGGATGCCTTACCATGCACCCTTCCATATACAGTTTCAGGCTTAGTTCAGGGCTCATGTTTACGCATTTTGCTTGTAGATGGGGCTTTATCTTAAAGACAAAAGTCATTTGTGAGCCGTATTGTGGGAGTTACTTGGCCACTGTAAAAGTCAATCTGGTATTTTAGAATCATAGTTGTGTATGAAAAGACTTGTTCTAAGATATATTTTTGGACTTTTTCCTAGGTAATATGTACTTTTTTCCCCCCAGAACCCCCATTATTAAAATTCTTGAGATGCTTTAAGTATTAGTATTCAACTAATTCATTTTCAAATGTGGTCATATGCCAGCTATTCTGCAAAGTGTTTAAATATAGGGAAACATGCCTTTGGTATTCTAGCTACTCTAGAAAGCTCTTTCTTGGCCTGTTCCTTTTTAAATTTTCTTCTAAAAGTCACCTGTCATCTACATGCAGTAATTTATTTGAATGATTTGTCATTTAGAAACAGGATATTAACTTGGGACTACAGAACACAGGTAGTTAAATTCAAATAATTTTCTGTGATTTGTGTTTGTGCACTTGTATAATGTGTACACACACACACACACACACACACACCCCACATAAGCTTTTTGTGTAAAAGTTCACAAACATATCTTTGTCATCTTGGTGTGATACTGCTTCTAAAAGCTCTATTTTAGGTTTTTTTACTGTAATTAGCAAGGACACTAAACTTAGCAGGACGGATGCACTTGCTTCCAGTTCCCCAGGACTGTTATCATAGCTACCCATCTGCCACACAATCAGTGTGCGTGAAAGCACAGAACAGAAATAAATACTTGGATTTTCATCAGTTTCTTTGAAGAGCCTATCTTTTGTATTTTAATTTAGGGTTTGTCTGATCCTGGCAATTATCATGAATTCTGTCGATTTTTGGCTCGTTTAAAGACAAACTATCAGCTGGGAGAGTTAGTTTTGGTGAAGGAGTATGCGGAAGTGATTGGATTAATTGCCAATTTTACTATTACTAGCCTTCAGGTAAGTACAAATGTATGCTCGAAGTTAAGTCATCATTTTAAGTCAGTTTCTTGGTATCGGTTTGGTGGAGGTGGGTTTTTTTTTTTTTTTTTTTAAATACTTTTTTGTGTACTTAGGGAATTATTATTCTTTACAAAGTTTTTAGGTAAAATAGTCATTGCAACACATAATAAAAATTGATATTCTGTTTAAATTTTTAGGAATGAAAGAGTGGTGGGAATCTAATTAAATCTATGTAAAGAAAGAAATAAATGTTTTTATAGATTGTATTATGGAAAAATTCCTTTGGAAGTTGATGGGAAACTCTATTCCCATTTGATAATACTCTTCCAAAATACTTGTGTGTCTTAGTCAGGGTTTCTATTCCTGGACAAAACATCATGACCAAGAAGCAAGTTGGGGAGGAAAGGGTTTATTTGGCTTACATTTCCATACTGCTGTTCATCACCAAAGGATGCAGGACTGGAACTCAAGCAGGTCAGAAAGCAGGAGCTGATGCAGAGGCCATGGAGGGATGTTCATTACTGGCTTGCTTCCCCTGGCTTGCTCAGCCTGCTTTCTTATAGAATCCAAGACTACCAGCCCAGAGATGGCACCACCCACAAGGGACCCTTCCCCCTTGATCACTAATTGAGAAAATGCCTTACAGCTGGATCTCCTGGAGGCATATGGAGGCATTTCCCCAACTGAAGCTCCTTTCTCTGTGATAACTCCAGCTGTGTCAAGTTGACACAAAACTAGCCAGTACATTGTGTAATAGATTTTAAGGAAATTCGGGAACATTTTAGTAGTCATTCAAGTATGTCGCATAGTGAGAGATGTTAGTTTTTAAATACTTATTAGATTTGCAAAATTTGCTATTTGCAGAGAGCTTTGTTATCAGTAAAAGTTAATTTTATCTATCAGGCCTGGAGATGTAGCTTGGCTGACGGAATGCTTGCCTGACAGCCGCAGAGACCCAGGTTCTGTCCTAGCAGCAGGTATTGGGTGTGGCAGTGGATGTCTGTAGTAGCAGCCCTCAGGATGTGGAGACCGGAGAAGCCAAAGCTAAAGGTCTGTCTTAGAACACAATGAATTCAGGGCTAGCCTAGGATACATGAGGCCTTTGTTTCAAAACAAAAAGACCTAAACAAGAACAAGAAGAAGAACCCCAGTCAGTTTTATCTGTAGTCACTGTGCTCTGTGATTTCTAGTCTAGACTGCGATAATGCCATTTTAAATAACATTTGCTGTGTTTCCTTGTAGCATTGGGAGTTTGCTCCCAACAGTGTTCATTACTTACTAACTCTGTGGCAGAGGATGGTAGCATCCGTTCCTTTTGTGAAGTCAGCTGAACCCCACTTGTTAGACACTTATGCACCTGAAATCACAAAGGCCTTTATCACGTCCCGTTTGGAATCTGTTGCCATTGTTGTGAGGTATTGAAATATTAAATGTTTTATTTTTATCTGTCTCATCTTGTAATTTTTAAAGATTGAAGTAAAATGTTAAGGTCCACTGTTGCTGGTGTACAGTATATAAGTTCTGACAAGTGTGTCCAGTTGTATAGCTACCACTGCACTGGTGATACTGAGTGTCATGAATATAGTCCCAAAACCTAGAAACACTTGGTCCCTTTTTAGTTAGCACACAGCTCTGGCAATGACTAATCGTTTTATTTTCCTACAGTTTTTGCCAGTTCTCGGTTATTGTACAGATGAAGTTTACTGCCTTTCATTTGGCATCATATGCCTTTGGAGTCCCTCCATGTTGTCTCTGGGGTTCCTTCCTTTTTATTGCAGAGTAGAATCCCGTCTGTGACTGTATCTGTGCACCCACGTACTGTTCATGACATGTGGGCTGTTCACTTTGTTAGCAGTGCAAATAAACTGTTGACATCATTGTTGTGCACAATTTTATATGAACAAAAGTTCCCATTTCTCTGTGCAAAATACCTTTATATGGGTTTCCTGGTGGTATGGTAAGTATATATTTTCTTTATAAAAAGCTGCCAAACTATTTTTCAAAATGTCTGTAACATCTGCTCTTATACCTTCATGTGAACACCTAAGTTTGATCTGCTCTGGACTTGATTGCTGGCTGTTGATGGTCTTCTTAATTTTATAGTAAGTCTAGTATGTGTGTAGTGGTATATCATTGTGCTTTTAATTTGTATTCCATCAATGAGTCGTGATACTTGTAACAGTGAACATTGTTTCATATGCTTATCTGCTGTCTGCATTTATTCTTTGCCAGGTGTCTGTCAGATTTTTTTTGCCATAAGGTTAAGTGGCTTCTTTTTCAGAGGACTCAGGCTCTTTTCCTAGCAGCCACATGGTGGCTCACAGCTGGCTGGCTGTAATTCCAGGAAATCTGAAGGTCTCTTCCGGCTTCCACGGGTACAGAGAGACACAGGCAAAGTTCTTATACACATAAAATAAAGTGAAAGTAATTTTTAAAAATCTGTTGCCAACCCCTTTTAAAAAGTGGGTTATTTCTTTAGATTAAGATTTTAGAAGTTTATATATTCTGTTCACAAGTCTTAGAGAGTTATATTTTCTTTTAAGTTATATTTGATGAACTCCCGCTTATTATTTTTGTTCTGTGGGTGTTTGCTGCTGTGTATAAGGAATTTTTACCTCATTCAAGTCAGAGGTTTTCTTTATTCATTATTGTTTTAAGATTTACACTTATGCGTGTGATCTACTTGAAGTTAATTTTTGTTGTGTGTGTGGATACACCCATTTGTACGCCCAACTCTTGAGATGCTGAGGCAGGAAAGTCACAAGCTCTGTGTAATAATCCATGGAAGGCCGGCTTAGGTTAGTCAGGAAGATTGTGTCTCAGAACGGGAAATGAACAACCAAACCCCAGGTTTTATAATCCTGTTGCATGTATAATATGTATGTATTCATCTTTTTGTGTCATGTTAAGTCCAAGTTCTTCTTGTCCCCATAGCCTTGGCTTTGGATCATCAGTTATACACAGCACCCTTTGTGGATATAGACTATCCTGTCTAGTTGAATTCCATTCATATTGTTGTTAAAAATTAACGCACCCCATATATGTGCTCCAGTTTGAAACTCTATTCATAGTAATCCACATATCTTTCCACCTGTGCCCTGTTTTAGTTACTAGACATAAAATAAATGTCGAAATCTGATGGTGTGAGTCTTCCAATTTGGTTTTCACTATTCAAAATTGGCAATTGTGCTTCATTTTTTTTTTCTCCATGTAAAACTTAACATTGGTTTTTCAGGCTCTTATTTTATTTAAAAATGTATTATTGTATGGGGGAGAGTACATGCCTAGCACCTGTGTACAGGTCAAAGGACATTTCATGGGGTGTCTCTGTCTTTCCACCTTTATTTATGAAGTTTTAGGGATCAAGGTCAGGTCCTCAGGCCTCAGAGTAAGCACTGTGCCAGCTAAGCTCTCTGGCCCAGTCTTGGAATTTCTACAAGGAAATGCCTGCTTTGTCGGAATTTTGCTCAATGTCATCTGTTAATCTGGAAGAGGAACTGAGATTGTGGCAGGGTCGGGTCTTGTGGTCAGTGGATATGGCACATCTGTCCTTCCATTTGTCTAGCTCTCTAGCGTCCTTTTGTCAGTACTTTATAATTGCAGCTTTTAGTCTTGAGCATATTTAGTTAGATTCAGTTAGTACCTTTGTATTAAACATTTATTATTACATATTTACTTGAGAACAGTGTCTCATGGGCTCCAAGGTAGCCTTTAAATTTACTTGTAGCTGAGGCTGCACTTAGCCTCCTGAGCCTTCCATCGTCACTTCCTGAGTGCTTGCGTTAAGGAGGAACCCTCACCCCACTTGCCATGCTCCTTAAGTCGTGCAGCTCTGTTATTTAGTAGTCCTCGTTCATTTTCTTTCTTTGCCATTGCAGAGAAGCAGGTTTGTATTTTGAGCAATTTGCTATGACTTCAGTAAATTCACTTCTTAGTTCTAGTACCTCTCTCTCTCTCTCTCTCTCTCTCTCTCTCTCTCTCTCTCT
>NC_034603.1:2412831-2418245 GCF_900095145.1 Mus pahari | reverse complement strand
TGTGTGTGTGTGTGTGTGTGTGTTAGTTTCTATGTGCATAATCATGACAACTCTATATATGGGATTTTATTTTATTTTATTTTATTTTATTTTTTGTCTTTTTGAGACAGGGTTTCTTTGTGTGGTCCTGGCTGTCCTGGAACTCACTCTGTAGACCAGGCTAGCCTCAAACTCAGAAATCCACCTGCCTCTGCCTCCCAAGGGCTGAGATTAAAGGCGTGCGTCACCACTGCCTGGCTGGGATTTTATTTTTTATCTTCCAAATCCATTTGTCATTTATTTCTTGTTTCATCATAGCATTATTATATTGCAAAGTTTCTGGGCTGTGATTAAGATGTCTCACATTGTAAGTGAATGCCTTTCAAATTTCAGAGATAATTTAGAAGACCCTCTGGATGACACTGCTACCGTGTTCCAGCAGCTGGAGCAGCTGTGTACAGTCAGCAGATGTGAATATGAAAAGACGTGTACTCTTCTTGTGCAGCTGTTTGACCAAAATGCACAGAACTATCAAAAGCTTCTGCATGCTCCTCCGAGGCTGGCTGCTGACATGGTGATTCAAGAAGGTCAGTCTGGGTCAGACGGCTGTGAGCAGTGGGCCAATGGGAATCACTGTCAGGGTCCTTCAGTGAGCCGGTGTGCTGGTGACGCCTTTAATCCAGCGCTCTGGGGCAGAGGCAGGTGGGTCTCGGAGTTTGAGGCCAGCCTGTCTTGAGGTAAACTAATTTTATGTTTCTCCCATTGTCTGTCTAGTCCCCTTTTAAACTACTGATTATATTAAGCCATTTGGTATTTTGGTGACTTGACTATTGATCTTTAATATTTTTATGGGACACACAGGCAACAACTCATTATGGACTCATTAGGAACAGCTATTTAATGATCCTCAAGCAGGCAGTGTGATATCATTGTCTTTGAAGTAATATTTTCTCCTTCTTTTTAATAGTAGACTGGACACTTGGCTAAAGTTAGCCTATAAAAGAAACCTAACCAGATTTTATTTTTATTTATTCATTAGTCTTCACTGTGGCTTTTAAATAATAATAATAATAATAATAATAATAATAATAATAATAATAATTATTATTATTATTATTATTATTACTATTATTATTGTTTTTGTTTTTTTGAGACAAGGTTTCTCTTTGTAGCCCTGGCTGCCCTGGAACTCACTCTGTAGACCAGGCTGGCCTCAAACTCAGAAATCCTCCTGCCTCTGCCCCTCAAGTGCTGGGACTAAAGGCGTGTGCCACCATTGCCCAGCCCGGCTTTTAAATTTTTATCTTTATTATTTCATCTTTAATCCTCCTGAGGGAGGGTGCACTTTTACATTCCTTTAAATACCTTCAGATAGTTAGCAGGGAATAATTTTTTTCAGATTTTTAAAATGCAATATAAGGCTGAAATAATTTATAGCTTTTATTATTTGTTAAGTTAGTGTACAAAACAATGGGCTTTCCTGGCGATGTACCCACAGGTCTGTGCTGCTACACCCTGTTGCCATTCGTTCCCATCCCTCTTCCCCATGGATCCTCCGCCCCTCTGCCCCTCCTTCACTTCAGAGTGACACTCCTGTTTCTGTGTCTTGTGTCTTCCACTCCTTCTTTTCCTTCTTCCTTACCTTTTATGACCCTGTGTCACATGTTTTATGCCATATACAACACCCACAGGTAAAATCTACCCTTTTATACTATACTCATATGTTATACATACAATTTTAAATCGACAGTCTGTGTATGAGACAAAACAAGCAATATATGTCTTTTGGAGTCTTTTAAAATGATTTCTGGTTCTGTCCTTTTCTACCAAATGTTGTGATTTCATTTTTCTTCATGGCTAGGTATATGGGTACTCTGTTTTCTTATGTTCATCGATGGCCATGTAGCCTGGTGGCATTTCCTAGCCATGGCAATAGGCACAGCACTAGATACGGAAGCACAGGTGCCTCTGTGGTCCCTGAGGATTAGATCCAGGACTGATGTATTTGGGTCATATCCCATTTCTGTATGGGCTGCACAAGTTTACATCCACAACAGCAACAAATGCCTGCTCTTTTCCTGTTCATGTTGTCCTTTGTTGTCTCATCCTAGTCATTGTAAACTGGTCAAGGACTTCTCAGAGCAACTTTACATTTCCCTAATTTCAAGGATGCTGCATTTCCTCATGTGTTTCCTGGCCATTTGGCTTTTCATTAGTTGTATGGCAGTTCATCTGCCCATGGCAGAACTGATTGGCACGATAATATATTTTATTTTTAGTGTTTAGTTTTTGTAGCTCTTTTTGTATTCTAGAGATATGAATGACCTTAAGACACATGTCATGAAAATGCATGAAATTAAAAGGCTTCTGCAGGCATCTGGAATAGTCAGCAGAGTGAGGGAAAGTCTACACAGGAAAATATTGGAAAAAACCCCACCAGTTGAACAAAGCAACTAATTAACTAAAGTAATTAACCTGAGGTAAACACTTTGTTACCGTCCCAGGGCTCTCTCTGCTACATAAGTACCTGACACCCTAGCCATTCATGGTCTTCTTTGCTTTCATATGATTTTTAGGATTCTTTTCTAGTTATTTGAATACTATCTCTGAAATTTTGATTGAGGTTACAGTGTTTCTGTAAGTCAATTTAGTGATGAAGCTGTTTTCATAAAACTAGTGATGGCAACTCATGAGCATAGGAAGTCCTCATCTGCAGCTGCTGGTGTCGTTGACTTCTCCTTCCCGTGGTTTGTAAAGTGTTTACTGTAGTCGTGTTTGACCTCCTCAGTTAAGGTTGTTATAGGTTTTACTTATTTAAGTTATTATGAATGGGATTTTAAACCTCCTGATTCTTCCCTTAGCAAGTACATCATTCTGTAAAAAAGCTTGTGATCGTTGGATGTTGGTCTGCATTCTGCATCTTGCTGAAAGACTTGAATCAAGTCTGAGTAGTCCTCAAGGGCGTTTAAAGATTTTACCATCTGTAAATAAGAATATTTAATGACCTTTCTATTTGTACTCTTTAAGTGTCTTCAGGCAACATTTTAAGGACTATTGGAAAAGAGTGTGGACCATATACCCTTGCCTTGTTCCACATTTGAGAGGAAGTGATCCTCGGTTTCCATGTTTGTTTAAATAGTCTTCCATCTTTGAATAATTGGGACTGATTTGCTGTATAATCTCTTTAATATGTTTTAATTTGGTTTGTAAAAATTTTATCTTTGGTTTTATTGTCTTTTGAATTTATCTGGTCTTGCTGGTAGGGTAATGCTGACTTTATTGAGTGACTTTGATAATGTTTCTTCCCTTCTATTTTCTTGTGTATTTGTGTAGTATATGTGAGTGTGTATACCTATATGTGTTTGTGCAGGTCCACATGTGCCTGCATCTTCAGATGTTGTGTATGTGTGTAGTATATGTGAGTATGTGTACCTATGTGTGTTCGTGCAGGTCCACATATGCCTGCATGTCAGATGTTGATATGGATTGTCTTTCTCAATCACTCTCCCTTTAAAGCTTTTTTGTTTATTATCCTTATGTGTGAGAGTCTTGCCTGCATCACATTGTGTCTGTGCATCACATGCAGAAAACAGAAGAGGACATCAGATCCCCTGGAAGTAAAGATACAGACAGTTTTTAGCCACTTTGTAGGAATTAGAAATTAATTCCAGGTACTCTGGAAGCACAGCCAGCGCTCTTAAGTCCCTGCACCCTCTCTCAGTCCCCCCCCTTTATTTATTGAGATAGGGTCACTCACTCACATGGGGCTCCGTTACCCACCTACTCTGCTCCTCTCAGATTCCAGGTATGTGCTACAATGCCCACCTTCTACATGACTGTCACTTTACCAGTTGAACTGTGTCCTTAAATACCTGTCCTTGTCTGTGTTATGGGAGACACTGAGGAGCAGTAGTATTAGTCCTTCTTTGACCTGGAGAGAGTAGTCAGTGGGGACCCATCTGGCTCCAGGGTTTTGGTCTCCCCTCCCCTCCCCTCCCCTCCCCTCTCTCCTCTTTCTCCTTTTTCCCTCCCTCCCTTACCCCCTCCCTTCCTCCCTTTCTTTCTTTTGAGAAGCTTCTGATTATTGCTTCAATCTCATTGATGTTAGGAATCTGCTTAAATTCTTTATTTCCTCTTGATTGAATTTTCATAATCATATGTGTCTAGAAATTTATTTCTTCTAGATTTTTCAGTGTGTCAGAATTAAGATTTCAAAGTTTGTTACTTTTTCATCTTTATTAATTGTGTCTTTCTCTTAGCTAAAGGTTTGCCAGTCTTGTTTAAAGGAACCCACTCTATTGTGGATCTGATTGTTTATTTCAGTGGTGGTTTTATTGATTTTTCTGTTTAATACTGTGGTCTGGGGATTGTCTTCTTTTTCTAGGACTTTTTGATATGTCATTAAGTTGTATATTGGGAACATTTTCTGATTTATTCATCTAAACCCTGACAGCTGTACATGTTTTGATTAGGAATTGCCTTACCTATGTTTCAGAGGGCCTGGCAAAGCACACTCTCACTTTCATTTGATTCTAAGAAATCAGGAAGTTTCTTCTTTAATAACTCAGTGATTATTTAGGAGTTATTCAGTTTCTGAATATTGTGTTATTTCTGTGCTTTTTCTTACTGAGTTTTAGTTTTATTGCTCTATGACCCAATATTTCATGTAGTGTGCAGTTTCTACTACCCTGCTGCAAGCTCCTGGCAGACCATGCTACCAGCTACCACTCTGATTCCTTTGGATCCATGGTCAAAAGACACACACACACACACACACACACACACATGCTCATTTTTAACCTGCCTTACAGCTCAGCTCGGTGACTGGGCTCTTCTAAGCGTCCTTTGGCAAGCGTGCCCTTCCCTTTATTCCTTGTTCAATACTAAGTCTGCCCTCAACTTAGTTTCATGGTTACCTTCTCCTTTTTCAGCAGCCTAAATCTGCCCTCAGTTTAGTTTTTTAATCTCTAGCCTGCTACCACAGGTCTAGTCAGGGAAATGGCCAATCACCACTCAACCCAAGATTTCATATGGCTGGTGGCTCTCTCTCTCTCTACAAAGCATGAAGCATGAAGCATGAAGCTCTTCCAATTCCCTTCCCTCCTCCTGTGTCTCCTAGCCTGCCTGCAGAAACCTGGAAGTCCTGCCTCTTCTGCCCAGCCATTGGCCACTGGCATTTTATTGATCAATGAAGAACCAATTGGGGAACAGGACCTTCAGCATTTACATGCCTGATTCCCCATCAAAGCATCAGAATTCCCCCCTACAATTTTACAAGAAATTATTTTGATTCTTTGAATTTTTAAGACTTGTTTTATAAGCCGGGCGTTGTGGCGCACGCCTTTAGTCCTAGCACTCGGGAGGCAGAGGCAGGTGGATTTCTGAGTTCGAGGCCAGCCTGGTCTACAAAGTGAGTTCCAGGACAGCCAGGGCTA
>NC_034603.1:2409502-2412791 GCF_900095145.1 Mus pahari | reverse complement strand
AAAAAAAAAAAAAAAAGACTTGTTTTATGCCCTAGAAAGGGGAATCTATTTTAGACATGGTTCCATCAGCTACTGAGAATATATATGTTTTGTATCTTTTAAATGGAATGTCATATATCTGTTAAGTTCATTGTATTTTTTTTCTTTAGATTTATTTATTTATTATATGTAAGTACACTATAGCTGTCTTCAGACACTCCAGAAAAGGGAGTCAGATCTTGTTATGGATGGTTATGAGCCACCATGTGGTTGCTGGGATTTGAACTCCTGACCTTTGGAAGAGCAGTCGGGTGCTCTTGCCCACTGAGCCATCTCACCAGCCCCAAGCTCATTGTATTTTAACTCTGAGAATTACTAATTTGAACTTTTATGGTCATTGGTGTTTGCTTTTTTTTCCGTTTAATACTGTGGTATGAATTGGGAGTCATAGTATTTTTTGCATATATATTTACAATTGTTACAGCTTTTTGATGAACCATTCTTTTTATCAGTTTCTTCTAGCTTAGAGTCTACTTTATCAGCTTTTGGGATAAATTTGCCAGTTTGTTTCAGCTTTCATTTGATTGTATATTGCTTTCCATATTTGATTTTGTGAGTGTCTTTACTACTGAGGCATGTTTCATGGACACACAGATAGTTGGATCTGATTTATTAATTCAGTCAGGTAGTCTGCATCTTTTATTAGTAAGTTCAGTCCATTTACATTTAAGGTTATTACACGGGTATCTAATGTTTTTTCCTGTTGTGTGACTTTTCCTGAGGAGACATGAGCAAACACCTAATTATCACAAATAGAAAACCAACAATAGGCCAAAGATTCCAACTTGGCAACCTGATGAGTCCATTAGAGTTATTTACAGGAGGGCAAATAAGTACAGGAGGAGGGCTGACTCGGAGACAGGTGCACCATGGAAAAGCCAGTTCTAGTACAGGTGATGAAAACTGCCGTGCTGGTGTTCTCTGCTGACTTGCAGGCAGCCAGGCTGGCCAGGCTCGAGATTCTCCACAGCTGTTCACAGCTTCCATGACTTTCCTGGGAGGAAGTCTTGTAACTCTGAAATGTTTCAGTTTCTTGCACTTGTAAGGTTTCTTTCCTTAGTCCCATGAGCCCCTGCTTTTAGGTAGCATGCCTACAGAGGTGAGTTAGCATATCCCTTTATGTTGTCTCATTCTGTTCCCTTACTTTTATTTTCAACATTTTCTCCATCATGTTTATTTGGAGTGATTCTTCTCTGCCCGTCTGCACATCTCCGTGCCCTTGTATTTGGATGTCTATTTTCTTTTTCTAAATTTGGTGAGTTTTCAGGGTCAGTCAGAGTCTTTGCCTTTAGTTTGTTTCAGTTTCTTCTATTCTGTGACTTCTAAGATTTGATCTCTTTTTTTCTTTGTTTTTTGAGACAGGGTTTCTTTGTGTAGTTCTGGCTGTCCTGGAACTCAGTCTGTAATAGATCAAGCTGGCCTCAAACCCAGAAATCCACCTGCCTCTTCGTTCCGAGTGCTGGGATTAAAGGTATGTGCCAACCCTGCCTGGCAAGATGATCTCTTGATCATCCCAGAGTTCTGGGATCTTGTGGTCCTGTTTTCTTTTTCTTTCCCCCTTTATTGAGGTTTTGATTTGGTGTCATATCACCCTGTCCTCCAGCCCCATGAACTGCTTTCTTCTACTTGGTCGAGTTTTCTTGCTAATTTTTTTCGTTTCTTTTTTTTTGTTTGTTTAGTTTTATTTCATTCATTGAGCTTTAATTTATTTTATTGCATTCTAAAGTTTATGTAGTGTGTTTGTGTATGTGTATATATATTCATGCACTAAGGCCACAGCTCTTACAAAAGGATCAGAGGACAGCTTGTAGTTCTCTTCTTCCACCTGCAGCCTGTTAGGCTCGGTGGGGGGCACTTTTATAGAGTGAGCTACCTTGTTGGCCCTGATCCATTGAGATTTTTTAAAAAAAAATTTCTGTTTGTTTCTTTATTTCCTTATTTTGTTTCTTTATTTTGTTTCCTATTTGTTTCCTCATTTTATGTTCCTGTTTGCTTTCCCCCCTTTTATAATCTGGACAGTTTCCTTGCTGATTGTTTTTCTTCCATGTGACTGACTGATGCATTTATAATGTTGCTTTCTTAATCCATCTGCTGCTGCCCTTTCCTCTCGGGTCCAGAGCTGCCTTTGTCCACTTGCTTGTATTCTTTCCTGAGTCACTGATCATTTTTACTAAAGCATCATGTTCACTGACGTTGAGTTCAGCAGTAGAGGAATTACAGTCTCTTCAAGAAGTCATGTCACTTGTCTCTTCAGGCTTCCCGTGTTGTCTTTTGTGATTTGCAGATCTTTTGGTTTGGATACCTCTTCTGGTTTTGTTTGTATTGAGGGGAGAGAGAAATCTTTTTGAACCACCTACTCTTGGTCTTGGTTTCTTTTGAATTTTGCCAATCTGCTGGGTGTCCGGGTGTCCTAGTGTCACAGTAATTGGTTTGCACCTACTGGTTAATTACTTTGGACATCTTTCAGGTTCCCTTTTAAACCAATCATATATCTTTTGCCCATTTTAAAAGTGGGTGGTTGGCTTTCCTATGTGTTCTCATTGCCGGTTGTGGGATGCCTTGTGTTCTGTGTCTTCTTTCGCCTGTATCTGGGAAAGTACTTCTCTCGGGCTGTGCTTTGCCTGCTTAATCATTTTTAAAGATCTAAAGTTTTTTTTTTTCTTTCTTTTTTGTTTTCTTTTATTCTGGGTGGTTTCTCTGTGCAGCCCTGGCTGTCCTAGAGCTTGTTCTGTAGACCAGGCTGGCTTGGAACTCACAGAGATCTGCCTCCTTCACCACACCCTGCTAAGGCCTCAAGTTTTCAGCTTTGATAGTTTACTTCCCCACTCCCATAGGGCTTGTGATTTCTGTATTTAAGAAGGGGTGGGGTGGGGGTATAGGGAACTTCCGGGATAGCATTTGAAATGTAAATAAAGAAATAAAAAAATAATAATAAAAAAAAAGAAATCCTATGTAACAGCATCACAGGGATTTTTTTTTTCTCTAAGTTTAATTGTCTGAGCTGTTGAGGTCTGCAATTCATTTCAGATTAATCTTTTGACTATTGTGAGTTGTCAAGATTTTCTTTTTTATAGTCAGTCAGGTTGTTCCAGTATCACTTGGTGACAAAATGATCTTTCCTTCATTGAATTACCGTGACATTTTTGTCAGACTGATTCCCTTTAAGAGAGAAGTTGATTATCAGACCATCTTCTGTACCATTAGTCTAGATAGCTCTTTTTAGGCCACCGACATTTTTTTTTTTTTTTTT
>NC_034603.1:2393552-2405843 GCF_900095145.1 Mus pahari | reverse complement strand
GATTCCACCAGAGGTTCTTTTATTGTTGAGAATGGTTTTTGCTATCCTAGGTTTTTGTTATTCCAGATGAATTTGCAAATTGCCCTTTCTAACTCTGTGAAGAATTGAGTTGGAATTTTGATGGGGATTGCATTGAATCTGTAGATTGCTTTCGGCAAGATAGCCATTTTTACTACATTTAACCCTGCCAATCCATGAGCAGGGGAGATCTTTCCATCTTCTGAGAGCTTTTTCTATTTCTTTCTTCAGAGACTTGAAGTTCTTATCAGACAGATCTTTCACTTCCTTAGTCAGAGTCACACCAAGGTATTTTATATTTGTGACTATTGTGAAGGGTGTTGTTTCCCCTAGTTTCTTTCTCAGCCTGTTTATCCTTTGTGTAGAGAAAGGCCACTAATTTCTTTGAGTTAATTTTATATCCAGCTACTGTACTGAAGCTGTTTATCAGGTTAAGGGGTTCTCTGGAATTTTTAGGGTCACTTATATATACTATCATATCATCTGCAAATAGTGATATTTTGACTTCTTCTTTTCCAAGTTGTATCCCCTTGACCTCCTTTTGTTGTCTAAATTGCTCTGGCTAGGACTTCAAGTACTATATTGGATAGGTAGAGAGTGGGCAGCCTTGAATTCCTGAAGTTGTTAACTTGATCTTAATAAAGTATTGTTTTGTACATGCTTTGTCTACTGCAGTGTTGTCAGTGGTTATGAAGGACATTACTGAATAGGACCGTCCACTGTTGTTACTTTTTCTGCCTTAAGGCATAGAATTCTAGCCAAACTAAGTTTTTTTCTTTCTGTCTTTTTTTAATGGAAATTTTTACTGTATTAAAATGGATTGGCAGAAAGTTATTCCTAATATTCCATTATTGTTTTATTGTATTTATAGGATTTGAAGTAGTATGTTTTTTTTTTAATACTGACTTTTTAAACTTTTTTTCTTTAATTGATCTAACTAGTTTTGCTGATCATTTTAGAGAACCAAATTATAGTTTGATTTAGTTTTTAAGTTGCTGCTCTATTTTCTATTATTTTTATTTTAGAATCTAGTTTTGTTTTATTTTGATATTTTCTAGTTGTGGTGCAGACTCTAGGCTTTCATTTCAATTTTCTTTGTCTTTTAAAAAATTTTTTTTGTCTTTTTCAAAAATTAAACAAGCTTTTATCACACAAATCTTGATTTTTTTTTTCCTGTTCAAAAATCTTTCCTAATCGAGTTATTTCTTTGTTGGTGGAGCATTATTAGGACGCGCTCTGCTCTCAGCTCTCTCCCTGGCCAGGCGTCCATTCCAGGGTTGCTGCCCTGCAGCTTCTCTGTAGCACATATGGCTCTGCATGAATATCAACTGTTACAGGAGATGTAGCATGTGGGGGAGGGGTAGCGCGGTGGCTCAGCAGATAAAGGGCCTTGCCACCAAGTCTGATGATCTGTGTGTGATCCAAAGAACTCAGGTGGAGAAAGGAGAGAAGGACTCCCGCAAGTCATGTTCTGTAGGAGATACCTACTGTATAAGCACGAGCATGCGCATGCATGTGCACACACATTAAATGTAGCAAGATTTGGTTGTAAAAATCAAAAGCCTGTTTTGCTCTAGAAGGAAATTTCAATGAAACTATAGATATTCAAATTCATGGATAGGATTATCTAAAAATGAATAATATATTGGTGATATATATATATATATATATATATATATATATATATATATATATATAGTAAGTTACACCCAATTGTTTATGTTTACAAATAGAACCTTTTACAGTTGGATATGCTTTAAAGTTCTTACATAATAATATTTAAAGGTCTGTCTGACACATACAACAATTTTAATAAATGCTTGTTTTCTATTTTTCTAGTCAGAAAAATCAGTGAGAGGAAATTTATCTGCCTTTTAAAGATACCTATAATGTTGTCAAAAGTAATTGTTACTGTTACACAGGCTGCCCAGCATTGCTGTAGCTTATACATTGTATGCAGTAGCATTCAATTTCTTTTGTGCAGACTCAACAGTTCAGTTAATGTTGAACAAAGAAAATTATATGCTTTAGTTATGTGTGCTTTAATTTAGATGCTTAATGGCTTTTAATGTTACAAAATAAGTTTATTATTATATTATGATCTCATTTGTATTATATTGTCTTGCTCTCTCATATCTGTGGTGATATGGTCATGGTTTACAAAAACAATAATCCCTAAGAAATAGGTCATTAACAGTAGTTAACGATTACTTGTGATCTATGGTAATGACTGATTTCTTTGGGATTATTGCAGTTATAAACCATAATTACAGATTATTACAGCAATAATTATTTTGTTAAGGAAAAAATGTTCTATGCTTGAACAGCTGCTAAAACAAGTGCCTTGAATATTTCAGAATAAAGAGAAAAATGGGAAATTATAATGAAATTTAATCTTATAAAATGAGATTCTAAGAGATTTATAGATATGAATCTTGTGTATCAGATATTTTCTTCTAAGTTCAGTTTAGATGTATTGTTGACATGGTTCTTTGAATTTCTGGATGCAGTTTAGGGATGAAACTAATTTTCTTGGCATGCCCTTAAGGTGTACAGCAGATGTTTTGATGGGCATATCCATAATGGAATGAATACTATAGTCAGGGTTGTTATCCTGTCCACCCCGTCCTGCCCTAGTTTTGTGTGCCTTGGGAGAAAGAGACAAGAGTGCCGCTTGAAGCTTGTGCCTTTGTGCCGTGCAGTGCTCTTCGCTAGAGTTCCCATGTGTCTGCAGTCTTTAGGTGCAATCATTCTATGACTGCAAATTTGGACCCTTTGACCTTTTTCCCCTTCCCTGCCTCTGATGGAGTTCTACTTTTGTCTATGTAAACACTTTTTTATTTGATTCTGCATATAAGTAAGAACAAAAACTTTGGGAGAATGGTTTGATTTTTTTAGGAGAAACACCGCTCTACCTTTAGCTGAGTCCCAGAATTGTATCTGACAGCTCACTGATAGCTCTTTACTGTTACTTGCTAACACCGTCATTAGCTTGATCAATTCCCAAGAGAAGGTTTTGCTTCAATTCCCCAAACCTTAGAGATTGTGACTTTTTCAAATAAAGGAAAGGGCCAATGCACATACCATGTTTCAAAGTGTACCAGTAAACTTCCATTTTAATGTTCCATTAGATTAGTGAAATGCCTATAAATTTGTCACATGCTCCTTATACATGGTATAATTTGATAAGCATGGTGTCATTTCCAGGTCATAATGAAAGAAATTGTTTGAATGTTGAGATGTCTTATGTATAGTTTCATTAGTCTACTATTAGACAATAGTGTTCTTGCAAAAATCATCCTGACTTAGGAACACCATACCAGTAGATTCAGCTCTTTTTTTTTTTTTCCCCGAGACAGGGTTTCTCTGTGTAGCCCTGGCTGTTCTGGAACTCACTTTGTTAGACCAGGCTGGCCTCGAACTCAGAAATCTGCCTGCCTCTGCCTCCCGTGTGCTGGGATTAAAGGCGTGTGCCACCACGCCTGGCTAGATTCAGCTCTTGAACAGGGAGTCCTTGATCCCTCAGACCCTCACACATTGAGATAGACATTCCAAAATCTTGCCAGTACTCAGTATTTTCCGAATGTCCCCTCTTGGAGAATTGTTTTCAGTCTGGGAATGTTGGTTTGTCATACAGTCAGCATTAAGGAACTTACGTGAGGAGGAGTTTAATCTAACCTTTATGATAACAAAACATTGTTAGAGTGGGAACAACTTAAAATTCTTAAGTAATATATGATTTAATTTTCTAGAATAGTTTCTGAAAGAAGACAGAATAAAAATGTAAATGTTAGCATATTTTTATGTTTTGCCTGTGTGGCAATGATATGAAGTGCCTTTAAAGGGGCGTTATTCAACAGTGATAGTGATAAGGAGCCAAAACAGGCAGGGGAGTGCCTGCAGTGCTGACTCGTGTGAGTCATTAGCATACTAGGAAGCAATAAATTGCTAATGTAATAAATAGTAGATCCAAGACTTGAAGCAAGCCTTTGCTTTTGGTGGCTACTGGCATTGCTTAGCATGTTAGTCTTCCCCTTCCTACCTCTCTCTTGACATAAAGTCTCCCTGCTTAGTTAACAGACCTGTATCACATTCCCAGCAACTTCTGCTTTTTAAAATAAACATTTATCATTTGATAGAGAAATATGAAAATTATATCCAAGGGACAATTTTGATCTGTTTTAAATTAGGTTTCTGATAATAAGAACTATTACTAGGGAGACTTTCCCACATTAGTGGGAAGCCTCCCTAGTAAGTTTTAAAGCAGCTAGACTAGTTAGTGTGTAGTGTGTTATTCAGTCCTGTAATCTAGCACTGAGTAGGTTAAGATGAAGACTGTGAATTTTGGGACAACTTGGCCTGTATATGTAATGTACTCAAGGATGGCTTGAGTTAGGTAGTGAGACATATCTCACACTACACCAGCAACCCCACTTTCTCCAAGGAATAGGGACCATAGCTCAGTAACAGAGTTTAAAAAGATATTAATATATATGTATCTAAAGTTATAAAATGT
This sequence comes from Mus pahari, assembly GCF_900095145.1. Taxonomy (NCBI): domain Eukaryota; kingdom Metazoa; phylum Chordata; class Mammalia; order Rodentia; family Muridae; genus Mus; species Mus pahari. The sequence goes on along the minus strand of NC_034603.1, from coordinate 2,401,309 downwards.
AAGGGAGATAATTGATGATTATTTACTCTTAAATTATTATGTTTTGCTGTGAGAAATAGTGTTATTTGGAGGGGACGGGTACACAGGCTCTTGCTGTGTAACCTGACATGGTTCCTAAACTCAAGGCAGTATTTCTGCCTCAGCCCTCCCAAGTCATGGGACTGTAGGCAAGTGCCCTCATGCCTGACTTATAGTAGAATATTTAAAAAATAGTGACTCCCTTAGTGCAGGTAAGATGTTACATTCAATAAAAATTATGCTTGCAGTATTTCAGAGTTATTTTTATTTTAGAAGAGACTAGTATAATTTACACACAGTGCAACTGGTAGTCTGGTAACTGGTTAGAGTCACTGTTAAGAGCTTCATGATTCCTAGGATTCTAGGAAATATAGCTGATTCTTGTTATTTGCTGATAATGGTCTATATAATCAGAACAGCATATTCACAAATATCAAATCATTATATTGGGTTGTAACATTTCTGTCAAACTGTCAACATAGAACCATTGTTTTAAGTGTAAATTTTTGTAAGACTATTTATTTAAATGTGCATTGTTGATTCATTAGCATTGAACTCAGACCCAACAGCACTATTGACTCAGACCTAAACACAGCTTATCCAGCACATAATTTGCTATATAGAAGGCACGTGCCTTAGTTGCTTCTCTATTGCTGTGAAAACATATTCCATTAGAGAAGGAAGTATTTTTTAAGATGTATTTATGTATTTACATTCCAAATGTTGCTGCCCCCCACTATTGGTTTCCCCTCATAGGGTTTCCCCCTACCTTTTGACTCTGAGAGGGTGGTCCCCTATGTATCCCCCCACTCTGGTGCATCAAGCCTTTGCAGGATTAGGTGTATCCTCTCCCACTGAGGCCAGACAAGGTAGCCCTCTGCTGAATATGTGCCCGGGGCCTTGGACCAGCTGCTGTATACTCTTTGGTTGGTAATTTAGTCTCTGGGAGCTCCCAGGGGTCTAGGTTAGTTGACATTTTTGGTCTTCCTGTGAGGTTGCCATTGTCTTCAGGGACTCCAGTCCTTCCCCTAACTCTTCCATAGAGGTCCCAACCTCCATCCAAGGTTTGTCTGTGGGTGTCTGCATCTGTCTCAGTCAGGTACTGGGTGGAGCCTCTCAAAGGGCTGCTGTGCTAAGCTTCTGTCTGCAAGTACAACATATTATCATTAACAGTGTGAGGGATTGGTGCCTGCCCATGGGATGGGTCTCAAGTTGGGTAGGTCATTGGTCAGCCATTCAAGAAAGAAGCATTTAATTGGGTCTTCTAGTTCTAGTGGGTTGGGAGTTTATCACTATCATGGTTATAGCATGGCAGCTGGCATGGTGTTGGAGCTGCAGCTGAGAGCTCATATTCCCATTCACAAACTGGAAGCAGAAAAAGTACTAGGATGACCTGAGGCCTTGTGACAAATGGCCACCAACTGAGGACCAAGTATTCAAGTGCCGGAGATTTACCGGGGCATCTCATTCAAACTCCTAGAGCACATAACGCCCCTTCCCCATTAAGAAACACTGTATAGCACAATGGGGCTATCTCAAAGATTGAAATCACTCGTGCATATCAATGGGAAGAGCAATGCAGAGACTGAAAGGAATGCTGCTCAGAACTGAAATAAGAGGGTTGCATTGCCAGGAGCTGGAGTCGGGTGCACCAGACATCTCAGCTATGTGAATTATTTTGAGTATGAATTTGGGGTTACAAATAGGTTTTTATGAAAAGGTGAATTAAAAAAAAATCAGGGAATCTACAAAAAATAATTAGTTGTAGCACATCTAATTTAAAGAATATTTAAAGAATAGAATATAATTATAGTTTATGTTTATTCCTAGTGTGTATTTCAAGAGATCAACTCATTGGTAATGTTAAACCAGTAAAACATGGCCAGGCTAGGATTTAGACCCTGGAGTTGAATGGAGAACCTAACAGATAAAAGGGCCTGTTGCCATGCACTATAATCTGCTGGAGTTAGCAGGCAGTAAGTAAGAGCAGCTTTATAAAATGTGTTGCATTTTAGAAATCACTCTGTGCTAAAATAAAGAGCAGTCGCCCAGAGGGGCCTGGCTCTACTTATTTGTCACCAAAGCTTAGTAATTTGTCAATTAATAATTGCTTTTTTAACCTCAGTTTTCTGGGCTTTTTGAGGTATTGCTGTTAGCTGTTAGCTGGGGCTAGAGTTGCCTATATTAATCTTCCTTATTAGTCTGGTGTCTATGCTAGAATTCTTGGACGTAAACATAGGAGGTCAAGTAGCTCAGAAGGATACATATGTAGAAATGTTTATGATTTTGGGTTAGGCATTTCTTTCTTATCAATTATCACCAAACTGACAATAACAAGAATAGTTAAGTAGTTGCAGCATTAGAAGTGAGCATTTTGTTCATTGAATAACAGCACCAAGAAGGAGAAAATGACCCCCCCCCCCAGAAAGGCAGCAACAGCTAATGCATCTGACAAGGGAATCACACCTACAATACGTGAGGGGCTTTTACAGCTCAGTCCTAGTCACAGCTCTGAAAGATAGCCCAAGGACTTACGTAGACTCTTCTCTAAAGAAGGCATGAAAGTACTCAGGAAACTCAGGAAACCATGCTAAACATCATGCGGCACAAGGGAAGGCATCTTTAAGGTAACAGTAAGCTGCTACCTCACACCTGCCAGGATAGATGCAAAGAGAGAAAACCAGCAGATAACTATAAGTGTTGATGAGAACATGTGGAGAACGCAGGACTCTACACTTCAGTGGTAGGCTTACCAAGTGGTGCATTTGATGAGCAATGTGAGAGTTTCTCCCGTGGCACAGCAGTCCACTCCTAGGTATGTGGATGCCTGAAGGCATGCATCTACATGGTGTGTACCATGTCTATCATCACTTAGTAGTAGCCAGGAGGTGAAGATGACCCTAGCATCCAGCAACTGAAGGAGCATATTACATATAACCTCTCCAAACAATGGCAGCAGTCAACTGTGAAGTACTGGGATAGCAACTTTGACATTGTGTGATATGAAAAATGCAGTCACAAAGTACCATTGTAAGATTCTGCGCATCCAGAGTGACCAAGGCAGAGTCATAAAATGGTTGCTGCAGTTGGGATGGGGGGAGCAAACGAGTGATGCCACCATACCTAATTGTCAGGTTTAATTTTAGCACACTCCATCTTTGTTAGACTTAATTTTAGAAATAAGAAAAACGTAAAAAATCTGTAGTGTTGGTTGCATAAACCTGTGAATTTACTCAGAAGACTGGCTTATGTGTTTTGTTTTTTAAAGATTTATTTATTTATTATATGTAAGTACACTGTAGCTGTCTTCAGACACTCCAGAAGAGGGAGTCAGATCTTGTTACGGATGGTTATGAGCCACCATGTGGTTGCTGGGATTTGAACTCCGGACCTTTGGAAGAACAGACGGGTGCTCTTACCCACTGAGCCATCTCACCAGCCTGGCTTATGTGTTTTAAGTGAGTTGTATGGTATATGAATTTCTACTTCAGCAAATCTGTTAAAATATAATAGACCCATGCACTAGAAGTCCCCTAGAACACAGAATTGTCAGGCTTACAAGATTTGTTTTTATAGATACTGAAATTGGCAACTACTATGATAAAATTATTGCAGAAACTGACAGTGAGCTAGGATCCACTTTTTAAAATAAGTCAAAATAATCTACAGGCAAGTCGATTATCAGCAAAGAGTGTTCATAACTTGATGATGTAAGAGGTAAAGATGAGTACTTTATGATTAAGAAAATATTCTAGAAGTAGAAGTGAGGATTATGAGTACTTACTCCATTCTGTGTTCAGAATGCAAAACTCAAAGGTTTGGTAGAAGAAGCCACATTACCCGTTAGCATGCTTACCAGGGCAAAGTATATACTGTCTAGACTTTTCTATTGAGCTGGAAACATGGTTGAAGCATAAACGTTAACTCAGTTTCTTACATGAGCTTTGTGCTAGTATTTTATTAATACATGCTGTGGAACTTGTTTTGTGATATGTTTGATCACATTAGATTTTCACCTTTAGCTGTTTCATGTTGCTAATGGATACACTGCAAAATTGACAACTTCTGAGTTGTTCAAGGTTCTGTGATAGACAAAAGAGAGTGTGTGTATTTGCCAGATTACATTTCTTATTTATGGAGTTTTTGTCATTGAAGCAGGTTGCAGATTGTCTGTTGTTACCAGAGAGTGCTTTGTTGATTTCGCAGTATAATCCTGAGTGCTGACATCTGCAGGAAAAAAAGCGTTGTTAAATGTAATTGTTCTCCTCAAGTCCTTCAACAAGCACGGGCTTTTTCCTCAACTATTCCATGTATTTAAACACCTACAAAGGTCACAAGTAGAGAATCTTTTTTTTTTTAAAGATTTGCTTTTATGAGTATGAGTATTTTGCCTGCACATATGAATTGGCATCATGTGTATGTCTGGTGCCTATGGCAATCAGAAGTGGGCATCGCATGCCCTGGAACTGGAGTAATAGGGAGTTGTGAGCTACCGTATGGATGCCACAACCAAGATTTCTTAATAAAAGAAACATAATTAATTTTGGAATTGTGAAATAGTTTGCTCATATTTGAAAAATCAGTTTTCAATAATGACACAAAATTTCTCTGTGAAATGAAATTTTTATATTCCTGCAGGTCTCAAAAGTTTTAGAGAATCTCATACTTCTATTGATAAATCTAGAGATCTAACATAATACTCTTTAAAAATCATTTAGCAAAGAATTCCATCCCTAGAGTTATTAATTTTGGCTTCTCTAAAGTAAAATTTGTAAAAAGTACAGATGTTTCCATTTGGGAGGGATCTGTTTCTGTCTGTCTGTGTTCATCTGTGCCCTTGTACACGTGTGCATGTTTATGTGGAAACCATGGCCGGACCTCAGCTCTTGTTCCTTCTGGGTTGTTTGCTGTCTTCTGAATCAGGTTCTTTCAATAACCAGTCAGCACCTTACCAAGTAGGCTAGGCTGTGGCTCACCTGGGAGCCTGTCTCTGCTTTCTGATACTGGGGTTATAATTATAAGCACGTGCCACCACATCCAGCTTAGTTTACAAGTCCTGAAGACCTGCTTAGGAATCAAGTTCTTTACTAAGTTAAGTCCCTTAGCTCTTTGTTTCATTATTTAAATCTGTGTAATCCTTTGATATTTTTAGCCATGAAGATTGCATAGCAAACTTGTGGATTTTAAAATATAAATAGGTCTAAAGAGTAAATTCATTACCATCTATAATGTTACAAGCAGAAGGAGTTCCAAAATGAAAATAGTTAGACAGACACCATCAGGAAATTGACCACTCAGAACAGATGGTCATTATTGTTTGTAAAAGTCTTGATAATGTATCAATACTGGCCAAGAATTCTCTGGAGTGCAGCCTGACCTCAGAGTTGCCATCCTTCTGCCTCAGGCTTCCAAGTCCTGTCATGACAGTGTATGCTATCAGATTCAGCCCGCAGTGATGCATTTTTGTTACTGTGGGGGTGTGGTAGGCAGGATCTCTTTGTTGAGCTCAGGCTAGCCTGGGATTGATAGAGGTTGTGCCCTCCTCCTGCTTCACCACTCACTCTCCTGAGTGCTGCATTACCTTATCCTCAACTCAAAAATCCACTTGTCTTTGACTCTCTCTTGCTGGGATTAAAGGTGTGTATTACCACGCCCAGATCTATTAATTTTAATTTTAATCATGTCTTATTTTTCCCCATTTGTGAATGAAAACCTTAAGGCTTAAAGAAGTAAGGAACTCATATAAAATCGAAACAGATTGTTGGGACTGGAATTTCTAATTATTTTTTCCCTGTTAGCATCACTGCCATGGGAAACGTGAAACCCAGTGCTCTACAGTCCGTTGAAAGCTGCCTTTTATAATAGTTGATCATTTGTTTTAAAAAAATAGATGATTTTTTTTTTCTTTTTTCTTTTCTCTTTTTTGGTTTTTTGACACAGGGTTTCTCTGTGTAGCCCTGGCTGTCCTGGAACTCACTCTGTAGACCAGGCTGGCCTCGAACTCAGAAATCCGCCTGCCTCTGCCTCCCAAGTGCTGGAATTAAAGGCATGCGCCACTGTGCCCGGCTTGATCTTTCTGATTTAAGTATTTTCTGAAAACAGCTTATTTCTATTAATACTTCTCACCGTCTTTCTTCTTTGTTGTAAGGACGTCTTGCATGGCTGATCTACTTGGTTGGCACAGTTGTAGGAGGGAGACTAACATATACCAGCACAGATGAGCATGATGCTATGGATGGAGAGCTATCCTGCCGGTGAGTGACAGCTGTTTACTACACACTTGAAAGAACTTTAACCTTTGTTTTAACTTTTATGGCCAAGTGTAGACAGTGCACTTGGCCTTTGGGTGTTAGTTTCCGTGGACGGAGATTGTGATTAGAATTTGATTCTTCAACAGTATCTCGGACTGATGTGGTTTTAACCCTCTAGTGCTAGTGATCCCAACCTTAATAAGCTACGGAATGACTCTTCACACATTCCTAAACTGAGGGAAATTCTTGTGTGTGAATACTGTGAATAGCTTGCTTTCCCACAGATCTTGATTAAATACTTATTTACTGTACACTTGTGCATGGTTTTTGTTTCATTTTGTTTTGGTGAAAACTTAAACTTAATGAAAATAAATGTCATAGGAATTTCCAGAGTACTGATGTTAGTTTTAATGACCCTTTGAGTATTTTGAATGTGTAGAGGTGTGTATACACTGCAAGTAAATTTTCAACCTTTTTAAAAGGCAGACATTGTTACAACATTGTGTTGTAACTAGAAAAATGGAAATCGTTATCTATTTGGGGGCTGTTAAAAGATTCAAATGAGTTTTTTTAAATGCTTAGTACAGTGCCTGGTAAAGAGTGATGTACTACCTACCTACACATACTTATTTAAATTGAATACAATTTTGTGAACATTTAACCTAAAAGTTAAACTTTTCTAGACTATATCATAGCTTAAGTTTGGTTTTCAAATATTAGGTTCCTTTTCAGTGTTTCTTTATTATAAATTGCCTCCAAGTAAACATTGTTTTTCATAGATTGAGAGAATTTCATTAGAGTTATGTTTTGCTGTCTTCAGACACACTAAAAGGGGACATCAGATCCCATTACAGATGGTTGTGAGCCACCATTTGGTTGCTGGGAATTGAACTCTGGAAGAGCAGTCAGTGCTCTTAATCACTGAGCGGTCTCTCCAGCCCTAGAGTTAATTTCTTATAAAGTAGCTTTTCTTTCTCTTTCTTTCTTTCTTTCTTTCTTTCATTCATTCATTCATTCATTCATTCATTCGTTTGTTTTTTTGAGTCTTTCTTTCATTCATTTGTTTTTTTGAGACAGGGTTTCTCTGTGTAGCTCTGGCTGTCCTGGAACTCACTCTGTAGACTAGGCTGGTCTTGAACTCAGAAATCTGCCTGCCTCTGCCTCCCAAGTGCGGGATCAAAGGCGTGCGCCACCACCACCTGGCTTGGAGTTAATTTCTTTTTTCTTTTTTTCTTTTTTTCCAATTTTTTATTAGATATTTTCTTCATTTACATTTCAAATGCTATCCCAAAGACCCCTTTACCCTTCCCCCTCCCTGCTCCCCTACCCACCTACTCCCACTTCTTGGCCCTGGCATTCCCCTGTACTGGGGCATATAAAGTTTGCAATACCAAGGGGCCTCTCTTCCCAATGATGGCCAACTAGGCCATCTTCTGCTACATATGCAGCTAGAGACACGAGCTCTGGGGGTACTGGTTAGTTCATATA
>NC_034603.1:2359433-2393172 GCF_900095145.1 Mus pahari | reverse complement strand
GTTGGTCTTCCTTCTTGGTTTTCTTGTGTTTTGCAAATTGTATCTTGGGTATTCTAAGTTTCTGGGCTAATATCCACTTATCAGTGAGTGCATATTAAGTGAATTCTAGAGTTAATTTCTTAAAGATTATCAGTTTCTGTAGCATTTTAAAGAATCACAGTAAGTTTCATCAATTGGTTTCTGGAAGAGTTACACATGTTTAGCATCCTTAATCTGCACAAAAACCCCACAGTTGGTTTTTTTTTTTTTTGTTTGTTTGTTTGTTTGTTTTTTCAAGACGGGGTTTTTCTGTGTAGCCCTGGCTGTCCTGGAACTCACTTTGTAGACCAGGCTGGTCTTGAACTCAGAAATCTGCCTGCCTCTTCCTCCCAAGTGCTGGGATTAAAAGTGTGCGCCACCATGCCTGGCCAGTTCTTTTTTTTTTTTTTTTAATTAACTTTTTTAATAATTTTTTTTATTCTTTAATCCTCTTTTACAGTCCAGACTTCACCCCATCCTATAACTTTTGCCCTTCCCCCTATCTCCAAGAGACCCACACCACTAGGCCTCCCCACTCCCTGGGGCCTCAAGTTTCTTGAGGGTTAGGTACATCTCTTCTCACCTAGGACAGAGCCGGCAGTCCTCTGTTGTACATGTGTCAGGGGCCTCATATCAGCTGCTATATGCTGCCTGCTTGGTGGCTCAGTGTCTGAGAGATATCAGAGGTTCAGGTCAGCTGAGACTGCTGGTCTTCGCATGGGGCTACCCTCCTCCTCAGCTTCTTCCAGCTTTTCCCCAATTCAACCACAGGGGACCCCAACTTCCATCCATTGGTTGGGTGCTAGTATCTGCATCTGACTCAGCTGCTTGTTGGGTCTCTCAGAGGACAGTCCTGCTAGGCTCCTGTTTGTGAGTACAACACAGCATCAGTGACAGTGTCAGGGCCCTGGGCCTCCCCTTGAGCTGGATCCCAATTTGGGCCTGTCAATGGACTGCTTTTCTCTCATGCTCTTCTCCATTTTTGTTCCTTCAGATAGGAACAATTCTGGGTCAGAGCTTTTGACTATGGGATGGCAACCTCATCCCTCCACTTGATGTCCTGTCCCTCCACTGGAGGTGGACTCTACAAGTTCTCCCTCCCCACTGTGGAGTGCTTCCTAAGGGCCTCCCTTTGAATCCTGAGGGTCTGTCACCTCCCAAGGTTGCCTGTTTCCATTCTTTCTCCTGGCCTCAGGGTTTCAGTCTTGCTCCTCCCCCCCGTACCTGATCATGGTTCCCCCTTCCCGTCCCTGTCACCTTTCCCTCCCAGGTCTCTCCCTCCCTCTACCCTCAGTGACTGCTTTCTTCTCCCTCCTAAGTGGGATTGAAGCATCCTTACTTGGGTCCTTCAGCTTGTTAACCTTCTTGAGTCCTGTGGGTTGTGTCCTGGGTATTCTGTACATTTTTTGGCTAATGTCCAGTTATTAGTGAGTACATACCATGCATGTCCTTTTGGGTCTGAGTTACCTCACTCAGGATGATATTTTCTAGCTCCATCCATTTACCTGCAAAACTGGCAACCCACACCAAAAAAAAAATCTTTACTAATCCCACATCAGATAGAGGTCTAGTATCCAAAATATATAAAGAACTCAAGAAACTAATCACCAAAAAAACAAAAAACCCAATCAAAAAATGGGGTATAGAATTAAACAGAGAATTCACAGCAGAAGAATCTTGAAGGTCTGAGAAACACTTAAAGAAATGTTCAGAGTACTTAGTGATCAGGGAAATGCAAATTAAAACAACCCTGAGATTCTACCTCACACCAATCAGAATGGCCAAGGTCAAAAGCTTAGGTGGCAGCACGTGCTGGCGAGGCTGTGGAGAAAGAGGAACACTCCTCCATTGCTGGTGGGATTGCAAGCTGTTACAAATACTCTGGAAATCCACCTGGCAGTTCCTCAGAAAGTTGGAACATACCTGAAGACCCAGGTATACCACTCTTGGGCATATACCCAAAAGATGCCCCACCATGTCACAGGGGCACATGTTCTACTATGTTGATAGTGGCCTTATTTGTGATAGCCAGAAATTGGAAACAACCCAGATGTCCTATAATGGGAAAATGGATACAGAAAATGTAGTTCATCTACACAATGGAATACTACTCAGCTGTTAAGAAGGAGGGCATCATGAGTTTTTTAGGCAAATACACAGTTCTTTCAAATCTGAAATTGAATTCCAACACAAATATTCCAAAATCTAAAAGGCTTAAATACTTTGTGTCTTAAATATATATGACATCTCAATGTTCCGATTTATCTTCGTTTTAAACCGAAAGCCTGTGGGTGTCGCCATTTCTCTTCTGTTGAACACTATATAATAGGATTATTATTATTGATAAGGTAATGTAACAAATGGCTTGTGTTAATTTGTATTTCTTTGGTTCTATATGCCTTTCAGAATTTTTCTTTCCAGTTTTTAATTTTATTTTTTATTCCTGATATTTATATGTATCAACTACTTGTTTTTGCACTTTAGTATGTGGATTGTGTGTGTGCTCATTTGTCTGGGTGGATGCACATGTGTGGGTGCATGTGCAAGTGCTTGGGGAGGCTTAAAATTTGACATTAGGTACTCTATCACTCTCTAGTTATTTACTGCAGCAAAATCTGTCACCAATGTTTAGCTATCAAGATAGCCAGTTTGCCACAGGTTCGTCCTGTTTCTGCATCCTGTGTGTGTGGATGGCAGCTGGTCACTGCACCTTACCACCTTGTTTTGTGGATTCTTTGGATTCCAAATCCAGTGCTGCTATTTGTACAACAAGCTCTTTGTTTACTAAGTCATCTCTTTGATCCCTACCCTACTTTTCTTTTGTGATTATTTTTTAAGACTACTAATAATTAAGTTTATATTTAAGTTTTTTAATATTTTACATTCAAATTGTTAATTAAGGCCAACTCTATCTTGTAATGGCGTGTAATGCCACATATCTTACACAGAATTCCTAATGTCTTTGACAAATTTTTCTTATGTTTGCATTGATCCAGAAATCTGTTGTTATGCCGGGCGTGGTGGCGCATGCCTTTAATCCCAGTACTTGGGCGGCAGAGGCAGGTGGATTTCTGAGTTATAGGCCAGCCTGGTCTACAGAGTGACTTCCAGGACAGCCAAGACTACACAGAGGAACCCTCTCTCAAAAAACCAACCAAACAACCAAACAAGCAACCAAACAACCAAATTAATTAATTAAGAAAAGAATTCTGTTGTTACAGTAACAGTGTGTGTGTGTGTATGTGTGTGTGTGTTTGGGTTGGGGTTGGTGCATATGGGCATATTGGGCATATGTGTGTGCAAGTGTGCAAACTTGTCAGACCAGAGAAGGATGTTGGCAGTGTTCTACTCTATTCCATCTTGCTTTTGAGACAGTCCCTCCTCAAGCCTGAGACCCACTGCTGTTCACTGCTGACCCACAGCCTCTGAGATCTGGCAGTCTTTGCCCCACAGCTCTGAGGTTAGCAGGCACATGTGTCCTTTCCTGGCTTTTATGTATTTGCTGGGGATTTGAACTCTAGTCTTCTTTCTTGCATGCCAACTACTCTTACCCCACTAGGCATCTCACTATCCTTAAATGTATTCCTAAAGTTTTGATAATATATTGTAATTGTGAATAGAATTTTTTCATTGCATATCCTTTCATTCTGTGTATCATCTTTTTAATAAAATTTGAACCTGTAATTATATTTTAATTAAAAAATCTAAAAGATAAAACTTTTAACCTAAATATATAAAAATAGTCTTAGTTTTACCAAGACTTATTATTTCTTATACCAAATTAAGTTACTTGAAAATGTGAGTATTAACTGGGTAGGGCCTTTATTAAATGCTTATGTAATTTTTAAGCACATGAAAAAAATATGCACCTGTGTCTTCTTTTAACCAATATTGTATATTGTGTGAGGTAGAATTGGGTGTTTCGGTTTTTGTTAGTTTGATATTTTAAAAGTTTTCATCACGGGAGTGGGTGGGTTGGGGAGCAGGGTGGGGGGATAGTATGGGGGCTTCGGGGATAGCATTTGAAATGTAAATGAAGAAAATATCTAAGAAAAAATGCCTTAAAAAAGCTTTCATCATTCTACAAAACGTATATACTGGCACTATTTCCAGAATAAATATATAATCGGACAGAAAGCCGATATCTACCTGCTCATTTGAAGAGAATTCATTTTTTCTTTAAACAATAAAATATTTAATTCAAAAGAAGACTTATCTTTTTACTAGCCTACATCCCCTATAAAATACAGTTAAGTGGAATTTATGAGCTGATATTTTATTATGATGTTATAAATTGCAGTTTTTCAGAGAATTAAGAATGATGGGAAATAGTTGAGAAAAGAAGAGGCAATGTTTGTCAGCTCTTACTGTTTGGATTTCTGGTTTTTAACTCATCTTAGTGATACATTGTTTATAAACTTCAAATCAGTTCTCATGGTGTTTTTGCTCTCATTTATAAACCTGAGCAAAGGATAAAACAAAACAGAGCAAGAAATCCAGAATGTTTGTGGCTCAGTTTCTCAGCTGAGTCTAATGACAGCCTCTGGCTTCTGGTTTGATTGCTCAGTGCCTAAATCAGTGTCCAAGTAAATGGAAGAAGATGTCTGTGTCATTAGGAAATGTTTAAGTTTTTGTGGTATGTGTGGTATCTCTGGGATTGAGGAGTATAAGAAAGTAAAAAGTATGATAGACGAAAAATGATCAAGAGTAATGCCATGAACTGAACCTATTTTGCTCTGGGTTCTCAGCTCCTTACTCCCACTTAAGACTGTAGAGATGCGCCCTCCTCCAGAGTATTCTAACCAGACACCCAGCGGCCACACTGTTAAGTCCGACTCTTCCCTTTGCTTCCTGTATACTTCCTAGGGCAGTACAGTTGTGTTTAATTCCTCAAAGTCTTTTAAGGGCTCTGAGAAACTAGTCACTATAGCTTTATTATTGATGTTTGAGCTGCATGTTCCAGTGCAGGAGGAGTCCACCTACTGCCCCCCCCCATTCCTTCCATTGCTGCAATATTGGCGTTTGTTCCGTTGGTGACATCAAATCCCAAGGTTCTTACCTGGCATTATAATGGTGGATTCTAGAGTGAGTAAGACTTGCATGTAGCACCTCCCATAGTTACATGTCCAAACTATATGTCTTTATCTCATGGATCAGAGGTTTCATTAAATTTGTCCCACTGTCACTGCAGCATTTCTTCTTGATGTTGCATTTCCTCCTTACAGATCTGCACTCACCACTTGTCCTAAACTCCAGTTGTCTGTGCTTTGTACCTCTTCCTTGTATATCTCTCCTATGATGTTCTTAGAGCTCCATGAGATTCTGTGTTACTGGCATTATCTGGTGCTGCTGGCGAGCTGTCCTGCAGACCCACTCTGCCTGCTTGAGCCTGATGCTGTGGTCAGCACACTCAAATTCAAGAGAGCCAGGTGGCAGGTGTCAGAGTAGCTTTCCGGGGACGCAACAGTGTCTTCTCCTAAGGGTCCTCTGTAGTCAGTCACAGTGACTATAGTCCACTTGGCTACACGGAAAGGGCTTCCCCAGATTGAGGAAGTTTAGGGCGTAAGGAATACACTGGCACACAGAGCAGGCAGGCAGCTGCTCTTCCCAGCATGCTTGTTGTCCCGTTCCTCTTTGGCAGTCTCCCCGGGTTAGCATCTTTTAGTGGAAATGCTTCCTGCTTTCCTCTCTTAGTTTTGTCCTTTTCTCCTCATTGATGTTAGGAAATTGTTTACAGAGTATATAGTCTTTTCTCCTAGTTTTCTAAAAAGTTTTATATTAGTTAAAATATGATGATATATTATGGTTTTATACAGTCATTGGAGGCTGTCCATTTGCCCATTTGAAGTTATTGGTAGGGTGTCCCTACTGATAACACTTTTGGAACACAGTTCTCTTCCAAGCTAAAGTCTGTATTTTTTTTTCATTTCTTTATTAATTTATTTACTTTACATCCTGATTATAGCTTCCCCTCCCTCCTCTCCCCCAGTACACCCTCTTACCTTCCGTCCTCCATCTCCCGTCCCTTTCTCCTCAGAGAAGAGGAGGCCTCCCATGATTATCAACCCACCTTGGCCTATCAGTGTTGCAGGTGGACTAGGTGCATCTTCTCCTATTGGATAAGATAGTTCAAATGAGGGAAAGGGGGTCCAAAGGCAGGCAGCAGAGTCAGAGAAAGCCCCTGCTCCATTTTGTTATGGGTCCCACATGAAGACCAAGACCTCTCTGCCTCCTTCAATCCTTCCTCCCCCTCTTCCTCAGGATTCCCTGAGTTCCACCTACTGTTTGGCAGTGGGACTCTGAATCTGTTTCCATCAATTGCTGGNTGAAGCCTCTCTGATGTCAGTTATTCTAGTCTCCTGTCTGCAAGTATAGCAGAATGCCATTAATAGTGTCAGGGGTGTGCTCTCGGGGCTTGCGTCTTAAGTTGGGCCAGTCTTTGGTTGTCCCTTCCCTCAATTTCTGCTCCATCTTTACCCCTGCACATCTTGTAGGCAGGACAAAATTTTGGTCAAAGATTTTGTGCATGGGTTGGCGTCCCAATTCCTCCATTGGAAGTCTTGTCTAGTTATAGTGGATGGGTTGCTTCAGATTGCATATACCCCGTTGCTAGGAGTCTTAGCTAGGGGTCACCCTCATAGATTCCTGGGAGTTTGTATCATCCTGGGGCTCTAGCTTGTCCCAGAGATGCCCCCAATTCCCCACTGACCCTACTTTTCTCTTACATTTCTCTCCCCCTCTGTATTTCCCACACCTGATCTTTCCTGTTCCCCCTCTCCCACTTTTTCTTCTTTCTTTTTTTTTTAATTTAATTTTTTAAAAAATTTATTCACTTTACATCCTGCTCACTGGCCTCCTCCCAGTCACCCCTCCCACAGTCCTTCCCTTCTTACCCATCCCCTTCTCTGAATGGATGGGGGCCCCCTGTGTATCTCCCAACCCTGGAACTTCAAATTTCTGCAAAGCTAGGTGCTTCTAGATGCTTCCTCTCCTATTGAGGCCAGATAAGGCAGCCCAGCTACAATGTATTGATTTTGTTAATGCAAGGTACTTAGCAATCACCTTCTAAGAAAATCTCATAAAAATGTTGAAGGATGCCTTCAATGAAAATGCAAGGCTGAGAATTACATATTCTATAGAAATAAAAGTTAAGAAAAATTCTTAGCTTATGATTTGCTAATAATAATAGTTTTCATAGTATTAAATTGAAAATTTATCATTTGTTACAAATAATAATAAATAGTTGTTGAATATTGAATATGGTTGAAGTATCCTATTATTGCTTGTCTGTAATCCCAGCTACTCAGGAAGATCACAATTTCCAGGCCTGCCTGGGCTACAGAATGAATTCAAACCAGCTTGGACAACTTAGTGTTTCAAAATGCAAAATGCAAATTTAAAATTTCATTTTAAAATGCAAAAAGAGGAATATAAATTGTAGAATCCTATAAAGACCCAGGTTCAGCCTCCGGTCAAGTTTTCTCTTTTTTTTTCTTTTTTCTTTTTGTTTTTTTTTTCGAGACAGGGTTTCTCTGTATAGCCCTGGCTGTCCTAGAACTCACTCTGTAGACCAGGCTGGCCTCGAACTCAGAAATCCGCCTGCCTCTGCCTCCCAAGTGCTGGGATTAAAGGCGTGCGCCACTACTGCCCGGCCAAGTTTTCTGTTTACACACAGCTTGACTTTCTTAAAAATTCTTTTTTTCAATATTTTTGTCCATTTTAGGTAAAAATTTAGTGATTCATTAAGAGTACTGACTATATTAAGAACTTAATAGATATGGTTCTGAATTTTTGAAGAATTGAGTCTGATCTTGAAATATTTATAAATACAAAATGAAGAACATTTAATATCCATTTACTAAAAATATAAGGATATTTGCCTTTATATCTGTATATTATAGATTTATATGTATATGTATATATGATACCCTTTAATAGAGTAATATGTATATTCTCATCTATAGATAACCTTTAATAGAGTAACACGTATATTCTCATCTATAGGAGGTTTATATTTATATGTAAAGGCCAGAAGAAACTAGACCAATTGAGTATTACTTACAAAGGTAGGATTTCAGATGGTTTAAAACTTTCTGGATATGCTTTTGTATTTTCTTAGTTTTTAGAGTGATTATATGTTTGTAATAAATACCTATATATTGTGCCTCTGAGAATTTATACTGAAGCTTCTGTTTTTTTTTTTCATGGAAAGTGTTTTTCAGCTTATATCTTTAATGGATACCAGATTACCTCACCGCACCAATGAGAAAATAGAACTTGCCGTTCTCTGGTTCCTGGATCAGTTTCGTAAAACATATGTTGGTGATCAGCTTCAAAGAACCTCAAAGGTAGGTTTTTACTATGAGAAAGCCTTATTGAGAATGAATATGGATATAAACATACAGCAGGTGGGAGTTGAGTGATAAATCTTGTGACTCTTTACCACAGACATACAATTGATAACTGAATTCATCTGTTGATTTGGTATTGAAACACAATGCAAAATGAATTTACTTGTTTCAAGCGTACATTTATCATTTTCTGTAAAGGAATAATATTTTTATTCAGATAGTAATCTAAATACTTTGGATTTGTAAAATGCAACTTAATAGATAATGTCCTTTTACATTTCACAATTGGAAATAAGATTGACTGTTTTAATAGTTCTGAGGTGTGGAGGGGTGGGCTGTTTAAGTGATTTCCAGTATATTTAAGTCAATCCTTGACATTCTTACATGCTAAGTCATGTGGACTAGCCGAATTTAGATATATACTAAACAGACAGCAGCTAAATCACTGTAATGTTGGAGTAGTTGTAATGCGATAATTGAAAGGTTAGCATTGGCAAGTTTTAGATAAATTGATTTAGAGACATAATAATAAAAGATTATTGAGGGTATTTATGTGAGTCCTAAGGGAATACTTAGGAGTATACGCATGCTTCTGTATTTATGCATTCTGCATCCATGGGTTCAGCCAACCATGCATTGAAAGCATTGCATTTGAATTAAACATGCTTTACCTTTTCCCTTGTCAACATTCCTTAAAAACATGTAGAAATTATATCATTCGTTGTACATGTTGTATATAATCTTGAGATGACTTAAAATGTCAGGGGAAGATGTGTGTAGGTTATATGCAAATACTATGGAAGTTTTTTTACTAATTGCAAACCATTATTTGATTTTCAGACTATGTTTTCTGGGGTTAGGAGCATAGTGTGGGGTAAAGCACTTGCTTAGCATTCATAAGGCCCTGGGTTCAAGCCACAGTGCCGAAAAAATGGGGGGGGGGGCTCCCGAAAAAGAAGAAAAGACTGAGGGGTTTTTTGGTTTGTTTGTTGTTGTTTTTTATTTTTTTAGGATAAAGTTTCAGGTAAGTTTCTTTACCTGTAAATGAAGTGATACAATTTCATACTTTCTTGCGTGAATATATATGAAATTTTATTTGGTTAGTGAGCAATCTTCCTAATATGGATCTCGACAGTTTTCCAAAAACTTGCATAAAATGTAAAATATAATATTATAAATATATAAAACATAATATAATAGTTCATACCAAGGTGGATTCACCAGAGTCATAAAATACATGTGTTAGGTCTATCTTGTAAGTGGAAAATGAACTAAGCTGTAAGTCACATTGATCATTTAGTGAACAGTTAGTCTCTGTTAGATTCTTTGCTGACAAGTATTATCTAATCGATTCTCATAAAACCAGTATGAAAATAGTTATTTTGATAAGTTTCCATTTTATGAACATGGAAACTGGGGCTTTGAATGCTTGAGTAAATGTTTGTGCATTTTAGATCTGTATTTGATTGGATGCCTATTGAAAGCTTATCCTGCCACTGCCTTTGCTATATTGTGGCTTTCCTCTGGAACACTGAACAGACTCTTCCATATAGGATCTCTGTTGTAAATGTTTTTTGCCTTCTAATATTCAGGAAGCATTACGTTGAGCCCAGAATGTTTCTGTTGTATTACTTGTGTCTGCTCTGCGCCCTGATTTTGCTGGTTTAATTTTCTAAGTGTCTGAGGTCCACCCTTGTCTCCTGCCTCTTCCTCTACCATGCATTTGCTTTGCTTCTCATTGATTTAGAAAGATTTGGGGGCTGGTGAGATGGCTCAGTGGGTAAGAGAACCCGACTGCTCTTCCAAAGGTCCGGAGTTCAAATCCTAGCAACCACATGGTGGCTCATAACCATCCATAGCAAGATCTGATGCCCTCTTCTGGAGTGTCTGAAGACAGCTACAGTGTACTAACATATAATAAATAAATAAATCTTTAAAAAAAAGAAAAAAAAAAGAAAAGAAAGATTTGGATTGTAGTCTTTGTCCCTCCCTCCCTTCTCTTCCACCATGTTCCATTATCCATTCAGCCATCAGTAATCTTGATGAAAATGAGAGGGGATGTATTGTCCCACTTGATCAGGTCTCAGTGCTTTGCTTTCTTGGCTTCATACCTACAGATTTTAAATTGAACATGTAGGACACTGTTGCTAGTTTCATTGTTATTTTTCTAAACACATTTGCTCAAAAGTAGCAGTTGTAAGTTTTGTGTTATTGTCATCTGTGAATCTGTTCTTTGTTAATGTTTCTGTGTATTTGTACACAAAATGCAATGTGATTATATGAAATTAATTTGCAGTTGGGATCTGTAGTAACTTGCCTGCTTTGGGAATACCTGGTTTTGAATATATTTTTTTAATTAAAAAAATTGTATTTACTTAGAAGCATTCAGAATGTCAACAAAACAGCCACACTTTTTTTTTTTGCAATTACAATTACAGTGTTCAGTTAACAGAACAACAATTATCTTCGTATAAACTGCATCAGAGACAACTGAAGATGAAAAAAATAAAACCAAAAGAAAAAAAAAAAAAAAAAAAAAGCCGGGCGTGGTGGTGCACGCTTTTAATCCCAGCACTCGGGAGGCAGAGGCAGGCGGATTTCTGAGTTCGAGGCCAGCCTGGTCTACAAAGTGAGTTCCAGGACAGCNGGCAGAGGCAGGCGGATTTCTGAGTTCGAGGCCAGCCTGGTCTACAAAGTGAGTTCCAGGACAGCCAGGGCTATACAGAGAAACCCTGTCTCGAATTTAAAATCAGAGATTTCTCTTTTTTGGTTTGTTTTGGTTGGTTCAAACAAATTGAATAGTTTGGGTCCCTCCCTCCCTCCCTCCCTCCCTTCCTCTCTTTCTTTCCATTTGAGGCAGTGTTTTGCTGGATAGGTCAGGTCAACACAGAATTTGCTTTGAAGTCCAAGCTAGCCTCAAATTTATAGACTTCCTATCTTAAAATCCTAAATGATGGAATTATAGGCATAAACCACACCATGCTGGGACCAAATATTTTTGAATACTCTCTTGTGTAGTTAGTGATATTATTATATACTGCACACTTACTGGTGTAATTACTTCCAGTAGGTCCTTATGATTTTTTTCCATATGTAAGGACATGTTATTTGCTAACAGGGACAGTTCCCGTTTCTTCTTTGTAGATTACATACCTTTGATTTCATTTGGTCACTTTCCCTGGCCAATATCTACATCAAGTCTAAACAGTATCACTGAACTCTTACACTTGGCTTTATATGGTGTTCAGTTCTTTTGCCTGATTTTTAATTTTAGTATTTGTCCATATTCATATAGGAATATGAGCATTTAAAAGATTATTCTTTTCCAGTTACTTTGATTGTCTACTATTTGTTAGAATTAACTAGGGGACTATGTTAATCTGCACTCTTTGTAGGCAGCCTTTGATTATGAACAACCTCATGAGTTGTTATTCCATGTCTATTCAAGGTTCTGTACCTTAATGAGTTCCTCCAGGCATTCGTCTTTAAGGAACATTTGTAATCAGCTGTTCACAGTATTCACTATAACTCTAAAGTTGGCAAAATAGCAACTATTTCATTCTTCATCTTAGTGTTCACCTCCTTTTTCTTTTGCCAAACTGCCTTAAAGTTTGATATTCCTAAAAAACAACTGTCATTATTATTACAACTACTATTTGGGGCTTTGAATACTTTACCCTTGTTTTAAAATCAACATTCACTTAATTTCTATCTGTCTTTATTACTTCCTTTCCTCTTCTGATTTCCCTTCTTTCCCATGTTTCCTCGTGTGATAGGGAGGCTGATTTGAGCTCTTTTTCCTTTTCTTAGCAAGGTTTTGGAACTCCTCACAACCACGATTACATTCACCACCATATCCTGTTTTTTTTTACTTATTCCATTGATTGAGTGACTGAGTGATTGATCATTGACTGAAACCCGGTCTCACCATGTAGCCTAGACAGATCTGGAACTTGCTATGTAGAACAGGCTTGTCTGGAATCATAGATGTCTTCTTGGTTCCCCTTGGCTCTGCCTCTCAATCACTGAGATTAAAGGTGTACAATCATTCATAACTTCATCTCTTTAATGTAGGTATTTATAGCTTTAAGTTGGCCTTCATTACTTCTTTAATAGTATTTTTTATACACCTTATTTTATGTTGTGTTTTCATTTTTATTGATCTGAAAGTATTTTTAGATTTCTCTATGATGACTGAAACCCACCAGGGCTATGAGTTTGAACCTTATCAACAAAAATAACGTCCTTTTTGCTTGAATATATTTTGCATATTCAAGTCCCTTCAAATGTATTGAGGATTTTGTTGTTGTTGTTTAATGGTATAGTATATGGTGTAGGCACTTAAGAATATGTATGCTGGTATTTAGAAGTGGAATATACTATAGATGTCTTCTGGCATAGCTAGTTTGTAGTGGTATTCAAATTTTTTTGTTTTATTACTGAGTGTGTTATTGTGTCTTCATGTTGAACTCTACAGTAGTTCTAACTATATAAAAGAAAGTTTATTGTTTATGTTCTACTTGAATTCATAAATGTATGTATTATAATTATTTTACTTTCCTGTACTCCCTTTCAAATCAAAACATACTGAGGAACTGAGAATACAGCTGACTCAGTAAAGTGCCTCACAATCATGAGGACCTGACTTCAATCCCCAGAACCCACAAGGTGTGCACTGATATGTACTCCTAGCACTGGAGAGGTGGAGCCAGGATAATACCTGGGCCTCCTTGGCAAGCCGATCTAAACTAATCAGTGAGTTCCAGGGTAAGTAACAGACCTTGTCTCCAAAAACAAGGTGGGTGGCAAACGAGGAATGACATCTGAGGTGGCCCTCTGGCTTCCACAGCATGCATATATACACAGATATGGACTTGTACACACACACACACACACACAATTTACTGAAGAGATCATCTGAATTTCCTTCATATACCTGGCCTTAATACATAGTAGACACCTAATAGCAGTTACTTCATATTGAATATAAATATGCAAGAAAAAAAGAAATAGCAACATTTCCAGTACAAAACATGTCATAGAGGGAAATCAACTGTCCAAAGAAAACACTGTGAAATGGACAAAGTTTGACTACTGGAGAAATTCATCATGTAAACAAGGATAACCACTAAAGAATTTCAAGCTTGTGTGTGTGTGTGTGTGTGTGTGTGTGTGTGTGAGAGAGAGAGAGAGAGAGAGAGAGAGAGAGAGAGAGAGAGAGAGAGANGAGAGAGAGAGAGAGAGAGAGAGAGAGAGAGAGAGAGAGAGAGAGAGAACACGCTTCCCATAGACTGCCAAAATATCAAGCCTACAAAAGGAACAATAGGAATGACAGGAATGATAAAACATATCTAACTTGCTGGGATATGAAAATAATTGTTCTAACACTTATGAGGACAACTGAACAATCTAACAAAGCTAGAGACATGTTATTTTTTAAATTCTAAGAGATAAGAAGAATATTTACTACAAAATTGAAAAACTAGAAATAGTACATCTTGTCAACAAGAAAAAATGAGAATATAATGTCACAGTAATATGTTAATGTTCCTACCATTCTAGTGTAATAAATAAATCTGTGTGCCTCATTATCAATAAAATTCAAAACCAGGAGCCACTGCAGTACATTGAGCTCCATAGAGACAGTGCCAGGGCAAGCGAGAACCGGAAGGACACTGGGCGACTCTGTGCCTTGTGGAGGAAAAATCAACTAAACATGGGCAAAGGAGATCCTAAGAAGCCGAGAGGCAAAATGTCCTCATGTGCATTCTTTGTGCAAACCTGCCGGGAGGAGCGCAAGAAGCAGCACCCGGATGCTTCTGTCAACTTCTCAGAGTTCTCCAAGAAGTGCTCAGAGAGGTGGAAGACCATGTCTGCTAAAGAAAAGGGGAAATTTGACGATATGGCAAAGGCTGACAATGCTCGTTATGAAAGAGAAATGAAAACCTACATCCCCACAAAAGGGGAGACCAAAAAGAAGTTCAAGGACCCCAATGCACCCAAAAGGCCTCCTTTGGCCTTCTTCTTGTTCTGTTCTGAGTACCGCCCCAAAATCAAAAGAGAGCATCCTGGCTTATCCATTGGTGATGTTGCAAAGAAACTAGGAGAGCTGTGAAACAACACTGCAGCGGATGACAAGCAACCCAATGAGAAGAAGGTTGCCAAGCTGAAGGAGAAGTACGAGAAGGATATTGCTGCCTACAGAGCTAAANGAAAACCTGATGCAGCGGAAAAGGGGGTGGTCAAGGCTGAAAAGAGCAAGAAAAAGAAGGAAGAGGAAGATGATGAGGATGAAGAGGATGAGGAAGAGGAGAAAGAGGAAGACAAAGATGAAGATGACGATGATGATGAATAAGTTGGGAGGGAGGGAGGGAGGGACCCAAACTATTCAATTTGTTTGAACCAACCAAAACAAACCAAAAAAGAGAAATCTCTGATTTTAAAATAATACCAACACTAATCTAATACTTTAAATTATATGTAGCAAAAGAAGTATAAAGTTTATAATCTGAAAACTAAAAAATATTGTTGCTGGGTAGTGGTGACATATGTGTCCAATCCCAGCACTTTGGAGGCAGAGGCTGGCAGATCTCTGAGTTTAACACCAGCCTGGTCTACAGAGTGATGGCAGGAATACACACAGGAGAACCCTATCTCAAATCAAACAAATTACAAAAAACAAAAAACAAAAAAACAAACAAAAAACAAACAAAAAAAAACCCCACAAGTCCCCCCACCAAAACCAAAAAACAAAGTAAAAATAATAAATAAATATTTTTGAAAGAAGTTAAAAGGGCCCTTACAGTGGCAAAGAGGATCCATTGATCTTGCATTAGGAAATTTAACGTTGGCAAGAAGGAACACTCTGCAAGTTGATCCATACATTGAGCGCATTGTCTGCCGAAATCTCTGCTTCCTTGCTTGCAGGAATTGACAACCATATCCTAGTATTCAGGAGATAAAAAGTGTCTAGAAGAACCATAACACACTTGGATAAAAATGGCATAGGAGGGGCCATATTTTAATTTGAAAATTTTTACAAAGCAACAGTGAAGACAGTGTGTGGCATGTCCAGGAACAGGCATATAGGCAACGGTGGATGTTTGGCTACCGCTCTGAGCACTGATTTTTTTGATAATGGGGAGCGAGAGGCTGTCGGTGAACGGTGCTGGACAAGCGCACCACCAGCGGAGGATTGCACTTTGCTTTTCAAGAAGGTTATCAAGGCACTGGGAGGCTCTGGCTCCAGAGGAGGGAAGATGAGTTACTGATTTATAAATTGGGTGGTGCCACACACTCACAGTCTGCCAGCGATTTACATCCTGACACTTGTCTACATTATTGATAGCCTCATTTTCTGTTCATTTAAGTTGTCCCTACTTGAAGGATCAGTTACATGATCATTTTGTGTGTAGAACACATTCAGAAATAGGAGATTATAGAAATAACTCCTTAAGACTAGGCAAGCATCCTTCCTGTTTAGACCATTGTTTCTCAGTATTGAGTAAAAACCATTTTTGTAAACATGGACGTGACTTATCAGGGTACCGTATTTTTATAAATCTGTGGGATAACGGAATTGCCTTAGCAAAGCAGTGCTCATTGATGTCTTTCAAATTGCCAGAAATAAAAACAGGAATCCTAGTTTTCTGTGTGTGTGCCTTTCTAGGGCTTGGGTCACTGGGTGTTTCTGGGCCAATGTCTCCTGCTGTCGAATCCACATGTGGAGCAGCAGATGGCATTCTCTCCCTACAGTTGTCAGCCTCGGGAACCGTGGGCTGCTAGCAGTTACTGTGAAACTGATAGGAAAATGCTTAGAGAGACTGTGAGTCTGGAAATCATAAATTAACTGCTGTTTCCAGGTACTTGAATATATTTTGAGTGTTAGTAAAATTTATGATTGTGTTTGATAACATTGTTTTTAGGAAAAAAGAATTTTCATTTAGGTTAGAATATAAATAGCAGCTTTAAAACATTTTAAACAGTATTTTAAATATCCTAATGTAGCAAACATCGTGTAGATTATAGGGGTAAAGTGCCTAGGACATTAAGATTACATTTTGAAGTTTAATTATTAGGGAATAATGCTGAATGACTTTGGGGAACTTTTAAGTATTTTAAAAGTTTTCAAAGTTGAATTCTGGCACATTGTCAGGTTGCTTAAATTCTGTAAATTTATTATAGTATTTTTTTGTATATTATTTGACCTAGTTAGTTTTTCCTTCTTGGTTGATAATAGTAATAGTGTAATCTATTGGTTTACAGAATTGCTTTATTACAAAGGGATTTGTTCTTTTTCAGTGATCCATAACCTTAAAAATGTTTAGAAAAGCAAAGGACCTATGTTGTTTGATAATTGTTAAATCTCTTCACTGTAGAAATGGAATTGCTAAGTTAAACTTTGAATTATTAACTCCCTGCGTACATATAATTGTTGACTGAAAAACATTAAGCAGTAGACAAGAAGACTTAGAGCAAATAAACCTGCAGCTGAAGTTTTAGGAGCCATGGGTCACTAAGATTATGATATTCATTGGAAAGTTATCAGATGCAAATTGGAAAAACAGACATTGGGTTTTTTTTTTTTTTAAGAAGTTGACTTTTATTATTTGTCATGCCATTAAATATACCATCATTGGACACCAAATCCCATGTGAATTTTACAGTTATATCTCCCTGAAAACACATTTTCACCTAAACACATTTTGATAAAATTGTGACTATTCACAATATTTTAAATCCATGTTTTGTTCTCATTTAAAATTTATTTTTAATGATTACAAAATCTAAAATATTCATAAATTTTTGAGAACTGTGGGTAAATTATATAGTACAATCTTATATTACAAATGACTTTTTGTATTCTCTTGGGTACTTAGATGGTTCTAAGAAATTGAGATAAAAAATTATAAAGTATCAGGGACTATATTAACTATGCTGTATCTTTAAATCATTTTTTAGCACTAAAAATCATGTAATATAGAACATATATCATTAATAAAATTATATTTCTTAGTTATTTCCCCATATTGGTTGTAATTTTTTTAAATTGGGTTTGAGTCTCAATAGAAATTATGCACAAGATAACCTCTCCTAACAATCCAAAGGTGAGATGCATGGTGTATAATGTTTTCCTTCAGAAAACCCATCCCATGTATTTGATAGTCCTTTCTTCTGGGCATTAGTAGGTAATGTCTAAAATCCGGGCACTCCTAAAAGCATAGTGCATCTGCTGGTAAGATGAAAAATCAAAAAGTTCAGTTTTGAAGTCTTGGCTGGGATTCTCCTCTTTAAAATATTCTAGTTACTTAAAGGAAAGTCGAGTATGAATAAATCCTGGAAGAAACTCCATTTAGTCCATGATGGAGCCATAGGCAGCTCTGAATACCGACTAGAACTATGTCACAGTATGAGTGCTGTTTCTGTGTGTGGATTTGTTCTCTTTTGCTTGTAACCTTTATGGTAGGCTGTTGAAGGGAGGCCAAGTCAGAGTCAGTCCATCCTCCTTGTGCGCCAGAACCTGACGCTGCCCTCTACAAGAACCCCTCCCTCACAGCTGTGTTTATTCTTCTTTGACTCCTGAGGCTCCAGTACATATTCTAATGATTTGATTCTTATTTAATTGGCAAGATAAAAATTCAAATTAATTTGCAAATAAGAATTTCCAAGAGGGGTCTGTGCTCCCAGACAGTGATCCTACAGTGGAGGTAGGCTTTTCCTGCATACCGCACGGAAGGGTATTAGGCTTATTTCACTTTTTTGTATCATTAGAAGCTTTTGTACTAGTTAGTAACTGCTTATGTACTAGTCCCTTATAGTTTTGCACTCAGTGGTTAGAGCAGGGGTAAGCATGGGGTACTAGTCTGACCCCTTACTTTTTGAATGATAGTATGCTCAGTACAACTTAGTGCAACAGTTTGATATTAAGAAAACATTTCCTGATGGATATTGAGGGCTTGTGTTTATTTCTTCCTCAACTATATACTATCTTTACTTCTGATTAGTGCCTTTATCTAATATGACTTCTCAAGAACTATGTGGAGGGGGCTGGTGAGATGGCTCAGTGGTTAAGAGCACCGACTGCTCTTCCAAAGGTCCTGAGTTCAAATCCCAGTAACCATATGGTGCTCACAACCATCCGTAACGAAAACTGGTGCCCTCTTCTGGAGTGTCTGAAGACAGCTACAGTGTATATGTAAATATAATAAGTAAATAAATCTTTAAAAAAAAAAAAAAAAAAAAAGAACTATGTGGACTATGAAGCCAAGTTGCAGGTGATGAACATGACTGTATTTAGTATTGTGATAGTGCTGCAAACAATAAAAGCCTAACGGTTAGCAGAATGCCAGTGCGGGTGGCAACGCTGGCTTGCTGTTCTAGCATTAGAGCAATGGGTTCCTTCTCTCCTGTCACTTAGAAAGAATCTGTCGGAGTCCTAAATTTCACCTTTTACTTATATATTTCTAGGAAATCCAGTAAAGTCCAACTGAAAGTACCGCAGTACGATTGTCTCAGTCTAGAGTTCTGACTTTGTTCAGCTGACACTATCTAATCTATGATATATGGTGGTCAGCTTATTAAAGAAAATGTAAAAAATATCAGCAATTATAGCTTCATTATTCTGTATTCATAGTCTTATAAAGGTAGCTTCTACATTACATAAATGGCTAAGTGCATTTTTAATTCCTACTGACTTCAGAAAAAAAAATGTCTGTGTTCTGTATTTCTACTTTGACCATTCTAGGTATCTCTAGGTTACTCCTTACTACTGTGGTAACAGAACAGATGAATACAAACTTGAGTGGAGTGAAATATAATAGTTAATTTGTAAGTCTGTTACATTTAATTTTCTTTCTGCCCCATGACTGGACCAGATTTTTGTTTTGCTTAAACAAAGGATAGATGAGCATTCTGAAAATGTTTTTTTACTGTCCTAATGATTAATGATCACGGAATACTTTTGAAAGATTAGCATTTTTCAAAGCTGCTAAAAAATATACTGTTTTATTTAATTACAAGAAAGTAAAGGCTTTTCACACTGACAGGTGGTGGAAATTAGCAGGCAGTTTTGAAATTGTGCTGTGCACGAGAAATTAGATCTCATTTTAATTCTGCTTTTCTCAACTAGCAAATGAGGTTAATGCCATACATATTCAGCTGATATGGATGAAGAAATTGATATAAAGTAGATCAACATAGCTACAGGGCTAGATTAATTTATAGGTAAAGAGGCAGTGATAAATGAAAGTAATGTAGTAGTGGTCACTAAACTCCTCTGCCATGAGGGATTCAATAGCGTTAGTTCCTCATTAAAGGCATTGTCGGGGTGCATCAAATAGAAATTTGAAAAGGAATAGCCAACTAACCCCTAATTATCAAAATACAGAAAATACTAATTATACCTTAATTAGCTTTTCTTTTAATGTACTGAAATTTGTTACTTTTTGTGTGGCACAAATGGATAGTTATATCAACAATAAATAGGTTGTTTTAATAACTTTCTTTTACCTCTGGGAAAACTACACTCCAATTTTTAATATGCAATAATGCTTCTCTCTAGCCTGTAGGAGATGAAAATTATTAAGTAGCTTTATTTTTTTGAAGATTTTACAGCAGCTTTGGGAAGAATTATTTCACCATGCATCAATTACTTTTAATTGAACTGAATATTTTTCAGATTGCACCAAATGCCTCTCATTTAAGTTTCGCAGTTAGAGTTTAGGAAAGCAGCATAATGAGGATTGCAGATAACCTCTGTCATATAGTGTAATAAATAAGGATGATTATTTGTTTTGCTCGGGTTTAGAAAGAGCTCAAGATTGAAATTATAAAATCTAGCCAGTCACCTTATCTAGTTAGTCAGCATGGAGATGTAAAGGCTATGTATTCATGACATTTTGTTCATTATTCTTTCCCTCCTGCTAACTCAGGTGAGTTTTCACAGTCTAGTTAAGAAAGGGTGACTGATTTAGAATAAAGAGATCCAGTGTCACAATGGGGAAGCCACTTGGGTTTTAGTGTGATTATACACACCTTAAGGCAGCTCTCGGCCCTTAGTAGCTTTGCTGCTCTGGGGAATTCCGAAGCGTGCCTGCACAGTTGCTGCTATACTGGTCAGTTGCAGTGGTGCTTGATGTTGTGACTACTAAGTGAAATAGGGCAGATCCCTAGCATTACATTTAATGCTCCAAAATAAATAGTTGCTGTGATTGATAATAAGAAACCTCTTAAGGAAATTCTGCCCCCCCCCCAAAGTTTAAATATCATGAAACTGTTTTTCACGGGATTGCATGTAATCAGGACATTTAAGTTAATTATCAAGTTGTACTGAAGACTATATAAATTACCATAAGTTTATTGTTTGTCAAAGAATTACAAGGGGTCATAGTGAGGCTTTCAGAGGACCTAAGTTGATGTTGCCTCCTAGATGTGCCATATATAATTGGGAATTAAAGCTAGATATTCTTATCCTAAAGCCACAATTCTAGAAAAAGAGAAACGTGTGACGTCTCACCTCATTAGTTTGCAGTGAGTCCAGACGTCTACATGTTCTCATTGTGATGCTTACGTTGAATTCCTGGTCCTCCCACTCACCCGTTTTGCTTTTTTTTTTTTTTTAACCATCTTTTGAAGAAGGACAATAACCATGAAATATAGTGTTCATCAATAACATCTATCAAGCTAAACCTCTCTTCCTTAGTTTTCCATATTGGTAAAATAATTCCACTCTGTCTTGCTCATTTTGGTGATTGTACTGTGTTATGACTGTTCTTTCATCAGCTTTAAAACTAACTAAACTAACAATTTGGAAGGAAAAAATAAGTCACCCAAAGAATAGAGCAGGAAAACATTTCACAATCATTGGAAACATTACTGAACTGTCTTTCAAAGCGAAAACCCAATGCTTTAATAAATAAATATGCAAACAAATAAATATATATGGAAGAAGTTGTAAACCACACTGCTTTCACCTGTTTACAAAGTAAAAGATTAGAAACTTTAATTTGATCAGTGGCCCCAAGCCAGGTCACTGGAAACTTGTTGAACACAGATTTTAATGTGCTCCTGCAGATAAACCCAAATACTCAGAACATCTAAGGGTGTATGGCCTTACAAACTACTTGGGCACTTCTGGTTTCTATTACAGTTTGAGAACCTTTGGGTCCCTTACTTGAAGACAGGTGGCAGGTTCTATCTTCTTCCTTTGACCGTGACTGGGAGTTAGGGCTGGGTCTGGAGTGGTCTGCTTTCAGCCCCTTTGGTCACAATGCTGTAACCTTAACTGAAAATTTAGAGAAAGGAAGTGTAAGAAAGGGCATTTGACTGTTACATGTTAAAAACACTGTCCTTAAATATTCCGAGGCAATGTTTTTGGTCAATAGGATTTGTGTTTTGCTGGCCAATGACTAAAAAAAATGCATTTGATTATACATGTTGTATTCTGTAAAGGCAAAATTGTTTTAAAATAAAATGTTTCCTTATGTTTTTTGTTGTCGTTGTTGTTTTGGGAAATTACATTCTGAACCAGCATCTAAACTCCTCTGCTCTTGTTATGTCATATGTACTTCACTATTCTTCAGATACTGTATCAAGAATCTGATTATGTGTATATTTTCAGTCACCTTATTAACCTGGCACTCGCAGGCTAGTTCCTCCCCAACCATACCCCCAGCCCCCCCCCCCCATCTCCCATAGTAAATGGGACTGATAGTGTTAGGAAGGTTTGAGAGTCGATGGATATGTATTGAAAGTGATTGGCACAGTGCCTCCCTCACATGCTGGTGTTGAGGACACTATCTGTTCTCATGCTCATAACAAAGCATTTGCTTTTGTTCTTCATTTAACCAGAACAGGTACTGTTCTTAGAGTTAAAAATGTTAGCCTATCTTTAAACCCACACGAGCAAAGCTCATGAACTCACAGAGACAGAGGTAGCATGCATGGGGTCTGCATAGATCTACACTAGGTCCTCTGCACATGTATCAGGTTTTCCGTTCAGTGTTTTCACGGATTCCTGACTGTACAGATGAGTTGGTCTTGGTCTTGTGCCTTCTCTTGTACTCCTTGCTTTGTGTTGGTTTGTCCAGTACATAAGTTCTATGTGACTGTTTTTGCTTTATTACATTTTATTTTGTTATTTTTTTAAGAAATGAATGAGTGGATGACAACCTAGCCACTAGGGTAAATGTTAACAACTAAACTGTCATTTTTTCCTGCTGGGAGAGAGAGAGAGAATCAGTTTTCTGGGTCTATGAACACTGGACATCAACCACTCCAGGACAGGCCTTGTGTGTAGGAAACTTTGACCAACATTTAATTGCATTCCAGTGTGTGTGTGTGTGTGTGTGTGTGTGTGTGTGTGTGTGTGTTTGTGTGTTTATTTGGTTATGGTTTGGTTTGGTTTTTCCTTTGTGGATGTGGTGTCATTTTGTTTTCTGTGGAGTTTGTTTTATATTAGGTTTTTGTTTGGTTTTTTTGTTTTGTTTTTTAGAAAGAAAATAAATTTGGGTGTGTAGGGAAGGCGAGCAGATCTGGAGGGCTTTAGGGGAGAGGAACAATATGATCAAAATTGTTTGAATTTGAAAGTTGTCTTAATAAAAGGTATAATAGTAATCACACAGACACATACAAACCCAAAAACTGTTAGTCTAGAAGAGGTTGTAGATAGAATCTAAATGATTATTTTCAAACTGTTTACTACAAACAGGCCTCTGTGAAAAAAATTTACTGAATTTGTAGTACTTCTAAAAACTAGTTTTAGATTTATGTATTTTACTTAATGTATAACCTACATGTATATATGTGCACCACACATGTGGCATTTGGATTCCCTGGAAGAGGAGTTACAAATGTTTGTGAGTCACTGTGTGGGAGCTGGGACTTGAACCTAAGTTTTCTGCAAGAGCAGCCATTGCTCTTAACTGATGAGTCATCCACTCTCCAGGCTCTGCGTGTGAGGTTTTTTTTCCCTAGTGAAATGAATTTGAAAAACTAGCACAGATGTAGGTAGTATGTGTTTCTCGCTTGGAAATTTATAATGCATTTTGACATGGGTTTGAGGACATCATGCTTGAAATATTTCATGTCATTTTAAGAAATAAATGGATAAGATGCCAGTAATCTAAACTTTATGTATGAAAGCAGTCATTTAAGAATTTATACCTGGGGCTGGTGAGATGGCTCAGCAGGTAAGAGCACCCGACTGCTCTTCCGAAGTTCCTGAGTTCAAATCCCAGCAACCACATGGTGGCTCACAACCATCCATAACGAGATCTGGCGCCCTCTTCTGGAGTGTCTGAAGACAGCTACGGTGTACTTATATTTAATAAATAAATAAATTAAAAAAAAAAAAAAAGAATTTATACCTGAAGACATTTGCTGGTATTGGTAAGAATCACGTAAGCAGTCATTGTCCCTCTCTAAGTCTCACCAGCAGTAAGGGGCTACAGGCATGCGCAGTGGTAAAGCACTCACCGAGTCCTCACTGGTCAGGGTTCTAACTCTATCATAGGAGACAAAATAAGAAGAGGGGAAAAGTTCCAATCAAATAATCATTGCATCTGGTATATGTGAAAGTGTCTACTTTCAAATGAATATTCATAATCAAAACATTCAATTACAGTATACAATTTGGGAGAAGTAAATGCATTCAGAGGTTTATTGTCATAAAAATTTTAATCTGGTTTGGGAATGTTATTGTTTGAATTGAGACATTTCAAAAATTTATTTTATACATATCTTTAATGCCTTGGAATTTATGGCTGAACTACCATTAGCCTAAGAAGAAGCTCAGATAGTCCCAGCAAAGCCGGATTTATTGGGGCGGGGTGACAGAGGACTGCCCTCAAGGGTGTGCGAACCTGGAGAACTATGATTGAGGGGTAGATGCATCCTCTGATGAGTGAAGAAAATGGGATTTGGAGATGAAAATGAAAATTGTCTAAGTTACATTGATATAAAGACTATAGTTTCACCTGGCTAATGGCAGATCACCGGAGGAGTCAGCTTGTCAGCACGTGTTCTCCAGTGTACACTGCTGTGCTTCAAACTGTGGGTGTCCTAACAGAGTGTCCAACCTGTGCATGAGGAAAGGACCCTGTTTCCCGTCTTTCTGGCTGTTTTTAATTAGAGGTTTGCAGAGAGGAATGCATTTTAATGTTGGCCAATTTGTTGATACTCATGTTTGGTTTCATATCGCCCAGTAGAATGTATTGGATAAGAATCGGGTTGGAGGCGCTAGCATAGTATTTGTGTTCTCCAACTCACCCTGTAATCCTACTTTCCCTTTATGTTTTAACTGCAATGAAACCAAATTGAGTCTTAGTAGTTTATCTGAAATATACAAGATTGTTATCTGCAGTTACCATGTTGTTCAGTGTTAGCCAGTGTTTCTCCAGCCTCTTCCTCCCTTCTTTCTACATTGCCTAGCTTGTTGTAGTCAATGCTTCCTCTTAACTTCTGGAAGGAATTTTCTAAGATTGCCCATTTGAATTGAGACTGCATGGCTGCATTTCTGTGTCTGACTAGTTTTGTTCTAAGAACACCTTATGTGTGAAGTGTTGCCTCTAGCAATCTAAAGGTTGGAAAGAATGCTTGGACCAAAACCCTCTGCATTACTCCGTTGTTACTAGATCTGAATCATGCCTGAAATTAACTTTTTCTGAAAGATAAACTAGAAAGACAAGGAATGAGATAGTAAGGTGACTGGGTTATAGCAGTATTGGTGAAATAAATGGCCAAAGGAATGTAAAATTGCTTATGAAAATCTGAGATGAAATAAAACTTGGGATGTACTGGAGGAAGCAAAAGTGGTTGTCATAAAGTCAGTTAGCAGTTTTTTGGAATCGGGCATTTGATTCTTTAAGGCTCTTTCAGACTCACCCTTTCTTCCATTAGACTGGATAGCTGACTATGAAGAGAGTTCTTCCGTTGTTATAATTTGCCAAGAAGTTTTCACACATAAACAGTAGCTATGACAGAACTTAATTGGGTTGGGTTAGTCATGTTATAGAACACTCACTCTGCAATGTGTTTAGGTTTCTGGTCTTTGCGTAGTATCAAATCCTTTTTATGATGATTAAAAATTATTCTAAAGCTAAATCGTCAATCATGACTTTTAACAAAGGATAATTCTCTAATTTTATAAAAGGAATAAGAGTTTTGTGTTTTTATAATCATTTCTTTGAATATTGAAGAGGATTACTAGCCAAAAATGAAGGAAGAAAATGTTTGCAGGATTCGAGGCTGAGGGAGAGATTGTTGAATATAATTTCTGTAATTGTCAGAAGTTTTTAGAGATATGGAAGATGACCTGAAAATCTACATTCGAAAAGCATTACTGGTGGTCTGTAGGTCATTGTTGAAATATACTTGGATCACTAATTCAGAAGTTCTGTCTTTCAATCCACAGAGTGAAGGTCAACCAGGGATAGCTCTGTTTATTACAAATGTATTTCTAGCTTAATTGATTTAGGTTGCTTATTTAGTTATGCACCAATTCTTTGGTTAACCAAATACTACTTGACTAAATGTTTATTAGACATTCCTGTCATTCTGCCTTTTATTCCAAGCAAACAACAAACTAGAACATACATTTAATATTTTATTAGGCTACATGCAACAAGTATTAACCATAGTAAGTGTACATGCAAGCATGAAGTGTTACTTCTAGCACTGTGTTTGTAGAAGCAGCATAATCAGGAGTTCAAGGCCACCTTCTACACAGCATGTTCGAAGGTAGCCTAACCTACTTAGGACCATGTCTTTAAAAAGCATTTACCCTGTTTGATCTAGTAATACCACGTCTAGGAATCTCTCAGGAATCCTCACTCCTTCTTGCATTATATGTGTTAATAGTAAATTTAGTTTAAACAGACTCAGCTATCATGATGGGAATTCAGAAAATTACTTGAGAAATGTTTTAATATGATGTAAATAGGAAGTAGTATGCAATATTAAATATGTAATAAGGTTTCAATTGTATGAAAAAAGAACAAAAGAATTGAGCCAGCTAGGTAGTGGTGGCGCACGCCTTTAATCCCAGCACTTGGGAGGCAGAGACTGGCAGGTTTCTGAGTTCGAGGCCAGCCTGGACTACAGAGTGAGTTCCAGGACAGCCAGGGCTATATAGAGAAACCCTGTCGCAAAAACAAAAACAAATCAAAAAAACTAAAAAATGAAGTGAGCTGAAATTTTCATTATCTTTATTTCTCAGGACAATTACGGTTCATTTCCTGTATTCTTTAGTAGTATTATGTGCATACACACCTTTTAAGTTACAGTGTTTCATTTTAATAGCTCTGTTAGGGAAATTGTCATTTCAAATGCTGTTTTTGGAGTTGAGATGTTTGAAAAAAGATACAGAAACTGATTTATGCAATCTTGTTATTTTTAAGTATTTCATTCTTAAGCATATATGCTATGTATGAAATATTTCTTTAATAATAGTAATATTATTTAAATGCATTCATTATCAAAAATATAATCACATAAAAACAGTACAGTAAAAATACTAGTACTTGGGAGCTGAGGCAGCACCTACCTAAGCCTACAGAGTGAGTTTAAGGCCAGCGTGGAGAACAAAGTTGAGCCTTGTCACAATTACTAAAACTAAAGTCAGGCCCAGGGATTGAGCTGAGTGGTAGAGCATTTGCTTAACATACACAAAGTCCTAGGCTTAATTCCCAGTACTGCAAAAACAAAATAACAGAAAAAAGATACTTAAATTAGCGGTTTGATAGCATAGATCCAGTAATGATCCTTTTCCCTGACGGCCCAGCAGTTGTATTGCACACGGCGACTGGTATTTCAACCACTGCTAATAAAAACAAGCCTAGTGACCCATCTGACTGGCTTTACTCCAGGGTTAGGTGTCTGTCTGGAACCTTGCTGCTGAGAAATGATATCAAGTATTGCAATTTCAAAGGAAAATATGTTAGAAGGTTGCAGGTTCAGTTCTGTAGATTTAAATTTGTATAAAATAGTTTTATTTTCCAAGAAAAGTCTAGGATTTTTAAAAAATCATTTGTATCTTTTCTATACAGAAAATGAATGATCATAAATCTAAATAAACATGCATTTATGTGATTGTTCTCAGCTTTTCTTTTAAGTGTCTATAAGCTATAATGGCACTGTAAAGTTTAGAAGTAGAAAGTATATTCAGAACTCATCAGGCTTTCTGTCCCAGGCTTTGTGGCCAACCCACTAAATCAGCCATATGGCTGTCTCAGACCCACACATGGGTGAAAACCACAAATAAGAAACGAGGGACCTGAGTGCTCTCACGTCGGTTACACGGGGGAAGTGACAGTGTCTCATGTAGTGACTGGGTTTCTTTGTATCTTGGCAAAGGAGTAGAACAGCAGGTTGCTGCTGCAGATTCCGTGTCCTAAGATGGGTGCTGATCTCTGGTTTTATGACCACATGAAATTACCACCACGTGAGAGTATCTGTGAATAAGCCTGTGGTAAATCTCTCCATCCCAAGTATGCCCCGGCAATGAAAACCCAACTCACTTAATATGAATCCATGCTGTGCCCCTAGATTGGGCAGATCTACCACTACACTACCATCTTCCACCCCTTAGAACTTGGTTTCTCCAGGCCATGTGCTTCTGCTCCGCTTTTCTTCTTTCTCCTCTGTGTCCTTTCCCTCTTCCATTTTCTCCTTCTTCTCTCCCTCCACCTTCTGCTCCACCTTCCCTTTTATCTGGCCAATCACCAGCTCTCTTTTACTTTACAAATTAAGGTGGGAAGCAGATTTACAAGAAATCACCTGAGTGCTGACTCTTTCCTTGTTTGCAGCCAGTCTCTGGAGAAAAGAATTAACATCAAATATAATTAGCTCCCGGGCTATCCACAACAGCCTTGTAATTGATGGCTTTGAAGATAGTCTCCTCAAATATCTGTCAGCATGTTAGAGATTTTTAAGGTGTGAGCAAAGACTGGATTTAAAGAATATTCATTGTAGATCATTAGGATATACTGGTATTGGAGGAGGTCAGAAAAGTAAGAAAAAGAACTGGTGCTTATAGCCATCTGCATGCTAGGTCAGGTTCTGTGCTAGTCCTGGGTCCAGGAGGCAATGTCAGTTGCATATAACTGATTTTCCAGAATCGTAAGGCTCTAAGGGGCTGCCAAAAGACAGTTTAAAAAAACTTTCAGACAAGCAGAAATGTAGTTCACTCAGTAGAATGCATATGTAAAACGTGAAAGGCTCAGGTTTGATTCCCAGCTCTATAGTATTATAACAGCAACAAGAACAACAGAGATCTGCTTAGAGCCTCATAACTATTAACTTTTTGTTTTGTTTTGGGGGGTTTGTTTTTTGTTTTTTTTGTTTTCCCGAGAAAGGGTTTCTCTGTCTAGCCCTGGCTGTCCTTGGAACTCACTCTGTAGACCAGGCTGGCCTTGAACTCAGAAATCTGCCTGCCTCTACCTCCTGAGTGCTGGGATTAAAGGCGTGTGCCACCATACCCGGCAGCTATTAACTTTTAAAGAGAAAAGCAAAATGTGCACCTCTGCTTTCCTAGTACCATGATTTTTACCTAGTTACCATTTACTAAACCATTGAATGAAACTATTTTTCACAGGTAGAGCATATTATCACAGAGCATAATTATCTTTCTAAGAATATTTCTGTATTTGTAAAGAGGGTCCTGATGCAAGCTAACAGGGGTTTCCTGATCGTGTATTTTACAATGAAAATTAAGCAATTATAAAAAGAAATAGCTAAGTTTTTCAGTTGTCATAAGCTGGCTTTGTTTCATGCTGCTAATAATGTCCTGGTGTTCAAGTGTTATCGCTGAGGTGCACCTCCATTAATGAAGACCTTAAGCCGGATGTAGTTACTATCTAGAGCCAATGTCTCTATGAAGCTGCATTTACACTACTGTTAAACTATATGCAACATTTTTAAGCTAATAATTGAATGATTCAGAATTTATACCATCTTTTTTCAACCATAAAATGAATACTATATACATTCATTTGGTTTTTGTGTGCTTGGAAAAATACAAAAGTTTTCAATGTGATTGAAATATGCAACTTGAGACAGATGAAATGAATATAATTGCTATTTTGCCAGAACATTTTACTTTGGTAAAGTATGCATCACATAAAATTGACTGTCGAGTTTGTTGTTGTTGTTTACATTTTTGTTTGTTTGTTTGTTTGTTTGTTGAGACAGGCAGGCTCTGTAGTTATGGCTGTCATGGAACTCACTCTGGACCAGGCTTGTCTTAAAGTCAGAGATCCGCCTGTCTGTCTCCTGAGTGCTGGGATGAAGGGTGAGCAGAACTATGCCTGCTGTCTATCAAATATTTTAAGTGTGTGTGTCAGTGAGGCAAATTCTCACTGTTGTACAGCCATTTCAAATTTCTCTCTGGACCTCTTTAATCTTGTAAAACTAAGTCTGGGTGATCCAGTGTGCACCGGCTTCCCACTCCTGCTTCATCTTTGGAACAGCTGCCTTAACACTTGGTCTCCATGATCTGATGGCTTTAGGATCGTTATATAAGTGTCACTATATAATGTTTGCTTTTTGACACAATTCCTTTTAAGGAGGAGCAGATACTAGTGTTCTAAATATCCCACACAGTGCTAATCTTTTTATTCATTGATTATGGTTGGATTGTTTCCATCGTTTAGCTTTCTTTAATAATACTGATACAGATATAGATATTTAAATATGTCCTTGAATGACTGCTTTTATTACCAAGAAGTATACTCCTGGATCATATAGGGGTTCCATGTTGAAGTTTTAAGTGGGCACAGTTTGCCCATTTGTGAGGTTCAGTGTGTCATTTCAGTGTGTATGTGCACTGTTTACTGACCACAGCAGGTTATTAGACATATCCATCACTTCAAACCTTTCTTATTTCTTCATGCAGGGGGTATGTAAAATTCTCCCTACTGAAAGTAATTTGTAATTTTGAATTGTGTAATTTTAAGTACACAACTAATTGTCGTCAGATCGGTAAGCTGTGTGCTGTAGAGGAGTCTGTTCCCCTGCACCTATTGTACACAGAGCATCTCCCTTTCTCAGCGTCAGAGCCCCTGTTCTGCTCCTCCTCTTTGAGCTCAGGGTTTCTAAGTTTCACATTTGTTTCTCTGTGACTGATGTCACCTCACTTAGTGTAATGACTCATACATCTTGGACAGACATGACAGGATTCATACTTTTTTATGGCTGAATGACATTTCGTGGTTCATACATTCTGCATTTTCTATAATAATTTGTTAGTAGATACCTAAGTTGACACCCTGTCTTGGCTCTTGTAAATAGTTGTTTTGTATTTAATTTTTGAGATCCAACTATTCTAATTTTACAACCTCAATGCAAGTTTTCTATTTTCTTTTATTGAAGTTCTTTATGCATAAAAATAAACATCACCCTCATGGTACAGTAGAATCGTATAATCAGGTCTTAACTTGGAAGAACTTTTGACTTATACTGTCAACAGTCTGGTTTTTTGCAGCCTTACTGCCTGTCTGCATGGTAGTAGCCACATTGTGTTTTGACAGCTACTGCCTAGAGATGCCTTGAGGTTCCTCCAGGGTTCCTTGCTCACCTGTATAACTTCCATGTTAAGGCACACTGTGGTTTGCCAGGACCTCAGTCCTTTGGATCTGGAGTGCCATGTCTCGGGTGTGGCCTGGTGGGTATGGCAAAGCTGCAGCAAGGAGTATACTCGGCACACTTACTGCCTCTCTGCTCTTTATATGAATTCCGAATTTTGTAAGGGAAAATATTTTAAATTTAGATTCAAGTGGGCATTATATCAACAAATAGGACAAGTAACTTAGGCAACTTACCTAACTTCTCTTTTTCCAAGTAAATCCACTGTGCCAGATTAGAAGAGCTGGAAGTGGTAAGAATAAGAGCTTCTTGTGTTCTCTAAATCTTAGCTATTAGATCTCATTAGTTAAAGAACCCTGGGTGAGTTAAGTATTGATTTATCTTGGGTAAAATGAAAGGACTCAACTAGATTAGGAGAAATGAGTCTTCAGATCTTTTTAATAATGTGCAGGTATTTTTATTTTGTGCCCATCTTGGGGAAAGTATTTTGCATTCAACAGATTTGTAAAATCACTTACCATTCTCCAGGAAGGATATACTAAGGATGATGGTATACAAGTTCTTTGCTAATGATAAAAGGTCATAATTATTATACTGCATCTCAGTATAGAAAAAAGAAGGAAAATTCTTTTTGTTTTGTTTTGTTTTTTGTTTTGTTTGTTTGCTTTTTGTTTGGGTTTTTTTGTTTTGTTTTTTTGTTTTGTTTTGTTTTGTTTTGTTTTTTGAGACAGGGTTTCTCTGTGTAGCCCTAGCTGTCCTGGCACTTACTCTGTAGACCAGGATGGCCTTGAATTCAGAAATCCGCCTGCCTCTGCATCTCAAGTGCTGGGATTAAAGGTGTGTGCCACCACGTCCTGCAGGAAAATTCTTGATGTGACAGGGCAGGTTGGTAACCCAGTGGAGGCCTCATCTGAGTGTGGGGCTTTGATCAGGATTTAAATGAATAAATAACTATGTTAAAGGAGGGAAAAAAAAGATTTTCTAAGACCTTGGCATATAAATGTCCCCCCCCCCCGAAGGTAATCATAGTTTTTTTTGTTTTGTTTGTTTGTTTGTTTGTTTGTTTGTTTTTTAATTGCAGTGATGGAGTAGGTTGTAAGCATGTATCAAATAACCATCTTGCTGAAAAAATGCCAGCATTTAGCTAGAGACATTAACAAAACAACTTGATGTCGGTCTGGAGACTGGTACAAAATATGTAGGAACTCCAAGGTAGATATGCTTTAAAAGCCAGGCTCCTTTGTGTGTGGACTCCACAGTCCACAGTTCTTTGGTTTTAACTTTGAGGAGTGTGGAGGAATATGATTCAAGGCATATCCATCTTTCTTTTTACTAAGTTGAAAATGATATTTTGACACATCACATCTCTTGAAATTGAGAGGCATCTTGGAAATGAAGATCTTAAGATCGCAAAGACAAGACTTATATACAGAGTTTTCTGACAAGTTTCCCTCCCCCAGTTCCCCTCCCACATTGCTACACACCTGCTTTCAAATTGCTGATCCTCCATACTTCTCCCTCATCTCCTCCCATATCTGAACTAGCCCTCCTTTTCCCCTCTTTTCCACTCTCTTCTCCCTCCCAAGATGATATACTCCAGATCCATCCATTTTTCTAAGAATTTCATAAATTCATTGTTTTTAATAGCTGAGTAGTACTCCATTGTGTAAATATAACAGATTTTCTGTATCCATTCCTCTGTTGAGGGACATCTGGGTTCTTTCCAGCTTCTGGCTATTATAAATAAGGCTACTGTGAACATAGTGGAGCATGTGTCCTTATTACATGGTGGAGCAACTTCTGGATATATACCCAGGAGTGGTATTGCTGGATCTTCTAGTAGAGCTATGTCCAAGTTTCTGAGGAACTGGCAGACTGATTCCCAGAGTGGTTGTACCAGCTTGCAGTCCCACCAACAATGGAGGAGTGTTCCTCTTTCTCCACATCCTCATCAGCATCTGCTGTCACCTGAATTTTTGAAGGGGTGTTGGACTATGTCAAATGCTTTCTCAGCATCTAAGGAGATGATCATGTGTTTTTTTTTCTTTGAGTTTGTTTATATATTGGATTAAGCTGATGGATTTCTATATATTGAACCATTCTTGCGTCCTTGGGATGAAGCCTACTTTCTCATGATGGATGATCATTTTGATAAGTTCTTGAATTCTGTTTGCAAGAATTTTATTGAGTATTTTTGCATTGATATTCATAAGGGAAATTGGTCTGAAGTTTTCTTTCTGTGTTGGGTCTTTGTGTGGTTTAGATATCAGAGTAATTGTGGCTTCATAGAACGAATTGAATAGAGTACCTTCTGTTTCTATTTTGTGGAATAGTTTGGGGAGAATTGGAATTAGGTCTTNTTTGAAGGTCTGATAGAACTCTGCATTAAACCCATCTGGTCCTGGGCTTTTTTAGTTGGGAGAATATTAATGACTGCTTCTATTTCTTTAGGGGACATGGGACTGTTTAGATCATTAATCTGATCCTGATTTAACTTTGATGCCTGGTATCTGTCTAGAAAATTGTCCATTTCATCCAAGTTATCCAGTTTTGTTGAGTATAGGCTTTTGTAGTAGGATCTGATGATTTTTTGGATTTCCAGATTCTCTTGTTATATCTCCCTTTTCATTTTTGATTTTATTAATTAGGATTCTGTCCCTGTGCCCTCTAGTTAGTTTAACTAAAGGTTTATCTATCTTGTTGATTTTCTCAAAGAACCAGCTCCTGGTTTGTTTGATTCTTTATATAGTTCTTTTTGTTTCTACTTGGTTGATTTCAGCCCTAAGTTTGAT
>NC_034603.1:2328986-2359178 GCF_900095145.1 Mus pahari | reverse complement strand
TTTTAGGTGTGCTGTCAAGCTGCTAGTGTATGCTCTCTCTTGTTTCTTTTTGGAGGCACTCAAAGCTATGAATTTTCCTCTTAGGACTGCTTTCATTGTGTCCCATAAGTTTGGGTATGTTGTGGCTTCATTTTCATTAAACTCTAAAAAGTCTTTAATTTCTTTCTTTATTTCTTCCTTTCCTGAGTTGTCATTGAATAAAGTGTTGTTCAGCTTCCACGTGTTTGTGGGTTTTCTATTATTTATGTTGTTATTGACGATCAGCCTTACTTAGTCCGTGGTGATCTGATGGGGTGCATGGGATAATTTCAATATTTTTGTATTTGCTGAAGCCTTTTTGGTGACCAATTATATGGTCAATTTTGGAGAAGGTACCATGAGGTGCTGAGAGGAAGATATATCCTTTTTTTTTTTTTTTTTTTCAGGATGAAATGTTCTATGGATATCTGTTAAATCCATTTGTTTCATAACTTCTGTTAGTTTCACTGAGTCTCTGTTTCTGTTTCCAGGATCTGTCCATTGATGAGAGTGGGGTGTTGAAGTCTCCCACTATTATTGGTGAGGTGTAATGTGTGCTTTCAGTTTTAGCAAAGTTTCTTTAATCAATGTGGATGCTCTGGCATTTGGAACATAGATGTTCAGAATTGACAGTTTATCTTGACAAATTTTATCTTGTTTGATAATTTTGGGTTAAAAGTCGATTTTATTCAATATTAGAATGGCTACTCCAGCTTGTTTCTTGGGACCATTTGCTTGGAATATTGTATTCTGACCTTTTACTCTAAGGTACTGTCTGTCTTTGTTCCTGAGGTGGGTTTCCTGTATGCAGCAAAAAGTTGGGTCCTGTTTACATAGGCAGTCTGTTGGTCTATGTCTTTTTATTGGGTAATTGAGTCTATTGACATTAAGAGATATTAAGGAAAAGTTGTTGTTGCTTCCCATTATTTTTGTTGTTAAGAGTTGGGATTCTGTTCATGTGGCTATCTTCTTTAGGTTTGTTGAAAGATTACTTTCTTGCCCCTGGGACAACACCCTCTGCCTCAGGGATACTGGAGAGAGGGCAGAGGGAGAGAGGTTCCCACACAGGAGAGAGTCCTTAGTCCAGGCCTTGACTGGAACACAGGAAGGCCTTCCATTGGGAGATTAGAAAAGGCTCATTAGAGGATAGTCTGAACAATCAAGGCACAGTGGGCCTTGATGAGCAGAGACAGTCTATGGTTTTAGAGCGTTATTGTAGAAAGGCAGGGGGAAAGAGAGAAAGTAGAAAGAGAGAGACGGGCCATGGCCAAGAGGAGAGAAGGAGGGAAAAGGAGAGAGAGAAGAAAGGCTAGAGAGTAAGAAAGATAGAGTAAGAGGGAGAGAGAGTTAGAGAGTGAGAGGAGAGAGGAGAGGAGAGAACGAGAAGAGAATGAGGAGAGAGTAAGAACGAGGTGGGGCCAAGCAGCCCCCCTTATGGTGGGATGTTATCTTAGTGTTGCTAGGTAACTGGGAGGCCTCAAGCCTGAAGGTCAGAAGCTTGGGACATTGTCTACATGACTACTCACCAGTTTCTCTTGTGGGGGCTGTGGGGGCAGTAACTTCGACTGGAGCCAGGGCTCCAGGAGACATGGTCAAATACGTTATCTACGTGACTACTCGCCATGCTTCTCTTATGGGGGCTGTGGAGACGGTAACTTCAACTGGAGCCAGGGTTCCAGGAGACATGGTCAAATGTCTGCAGTCCCAATGTAGGTGGGAATTACCACCCATTGGGTTTTCCCTGGGTTCAAGATCTAGTCTCGACTAGAAACCAGGCTGTCTGCATATAGCCCAGTGCCCCACAATCAATGGTAATTGAGAGTTCTGCTGGGTATAGAAGCCTGGGCTGGCATTTGTGTTCTCTTAGGGTCTGTATGACATCTGCCCGGGATCTTCTGGTTTTCATAGTCTCTGAGGAGAAATCAGGTGTAATTCTAATAGGTCTGCCTTTATATGTTACTTGACCTTTTTTTCCTTGCTGCTTTTAATATTCTTTCTTTGTTTTGTGCATTTCATGTTTTGATTATTATGCGATGGGAGAATTTCTTTTCTGGTCCAAACTATTTGGAGTTCTGTAGGCTTCTT
This sequence comes from Mus pahari, assembly GCF_900095145.1. Classification (NCBI taxonomy): domain Eukaryota; kingdom Metazoa; phylum Chordata; class Mammalia; order Rodentia; family Muridae; genus Mus; species Mus pahari. The sequence continues at coordinate 2,357,075 of NC_034603.1, read as the reverse complement.
CTATTTTCATGGGCATCTCTTTCTTTAGGTTGGGGAAGTTTTCTTCTATAATTTTGTTGAAGATATTTACTGGCCCTTTAAGTTGGAAATCTTCCTTCTTGTCTATACCTGCTATCCTTAGGGTTAGTCTTTTCATTGTGTCCAGGATTATCTGGATGTTTTGGGTTAAGATTTTTTTGCATTTCACATTTTCTTTGATTGTTGTGTCAATATTTTCTATGGTATCGTCTGCACCTGAGATTCTCTCTTCTGTCTCTTGTATTCTGTTGGCTATGCTTGCATCATCGGCTCCTGACTTCTTTCCTATGTTTTCTATTTCCAGAGTAGATCTCCCTTTGTGATTTCTTTATTGTTTCTACTTCCATTTTTAGATCCTGGATGGTTTTGTTCCATTCTTTCACTTCATTAGATATGTTCCCCTGTATTTCTTTAAGGGAGTTATTTATTTCCTCATAGTCCTCCATTGTCATCATGAGAAGTGACTTTAGATCATATCTTTCTTTTCTGGTGTGATGGTGTATCCAGGACTCGCTATTGTGGGAGAGTTTGGTTCTGATGATGCCAAGTAACCTTGGTTTCTGTTGCTTCTGTTCTTATGCTTGCCTCCTGCCATCAGATTATCTTAAGTGCTTGCTGCCCTCAATATATCTGATTGGAGCCTGTGCTTCCTACAATCCCGGTTGATTCAGAACTCCTCAGAGTTCAGTTTTCTCTGTGACTCTGTGAACCTGAGATTCTGGGTGTGTCAGAGCTCTTGGCAGCCAAGCTTCCTCGGAGACACTGAGATCCTGGTGGGACCAAGCTCCTGGGACTTTGGGATTTTGGAATCCTAAGATTCTGGGCATGTCACAGTGCCTAGAAGTGGTACCTCCTCTGTCCACTCTGTTTGAAACCAAGATAGAACAGAGTCTGACCAGAAAGAACCCGAGCCACTGGTCAGGCGGGGCTCCTGTGTCCTTGCCAAATCCAGCTGGTGTACCACCTCTTTATCATTGTCTCTCAACTGTGATTCATAGGTTTAACTTCTGAGGTCCTTACTCATGAATATAAGAGCAATGCATTTTTTGGAAAATAAATGTTTATTGGAGGTACTGATATCTGTATCCCACCTTGGAGACTGGGGTTTAAAATGAGCATTTGTGTAGCCTACATCTCTAGGTTTTTTTGTTTGTTTGTTTGTTTTTGTTTTTTGTTTGTTTTGTGAAGGAATTTAATAATGAAACAAATCAGAAAGGAAGTCTGCAGATAGTACCATGATGGGGGGCAAATACATTTTAAAAGCGCATTTAAGGCTCTGTGGGGTTGGAACAATTGGACTGTTCTTGATTATCCTGAAATAGCAATCACTAATCTCTGTCTAAACGCAACCACCCTCATTCTTCAACATATTATCTGTAGGTGCTTTTTACAGAATTGAGTCTTTGGCTTGCAAGTATAATAGAATTCTCGTTTGGCCTTTGCAGGGAAATTTGTGCCAGTCTCCTGCATAGAGGAAGCACATGCCCTTCCTGTGTGTGCTGAGGTAGCCGGGATGGTAGCACTATAGTGCTGGGGACTGCCTTCTGGCCTGACCACAGGAGCACAGTTGACCTCTGCCTTGAAACTATTCTTGAGCTTGGCTTCTCTAACACTGTGGTTTTGGTTTTCCTAATCTCCCTCCTTAATTCCTCTTCTGCTTCTTTTGTGCTAATTTTCTCAGTCTGGTCTTTAATGTTTGAATTTCTTAGGTGTAGGTCTTTTCCTTAAACAGCTTCATAGTGTCTGTGATTATCATGCTCTGTCTTGATTTCTAAACATACATTGGCTTAGCTATGCCTTCTGAACTTGAAATTTAAATTTATCATCTACTTGGCATTTAGGAGGCTTTAAAAGATCTCATAACACATCCTGCAAAATGTTTATTTTTATTCTATGATTACTGTTTAAGTGTAAATGGCAGTAGTTGCTTATATTAATAACCCATTCCATTAATAAGATGTCTTTATACTTTCTTTTCAGTGTTTCATTCTTTAACTTCTGTGAGTCATGTTCCCAGTTCAACCTTCTCTCCATGACCTTGTAGGTTGAGTTGTTTCCTGTTGGTTTTATGCATCCATTATCGCATTCACAAAAGTTTAAAAGCCGTGACTGCTGTAAGGTGAAAACCAGTAACTTTCCGTTGCTTTTCCTGATAGAGTAAAATCTTTTCCACAGTCTGAAGAGTCTGCTGGTCTCCGTCCCCTGTCTACTTAGCCTACCACAGTTTTCAAGAAATTCAAATTTAAAACAATTTAAATTCTATAAATGTTTTGTCAGAGCCTTTGCATGTGTTCTTCTACCTGTTTCACTCTCCTCTTTGTCTCCCGAATTCCAATTCTGTGTTCTCCAGGCAGCCTGCCTTCCCTAGTTTAAAGTCTTCATCCATGTGATGGCATGCCACTTTAATGAACATTCCTGGGTGTACATTTGTGATTAATCATAACTGTAATTGATATAGTGCCTTTCTCACAAAAATATGGGCTTCATTTTTAAATTTTTATTTTATTTTCAATTTATTTTTTTACACTCCATATTCCATTCCCTGTCCTCCCATCTACCTTCTGTTTGCTCCACATCCCACACTTCCTCCCCACCCCACCACCTCTCCATGTGGATGTCCCCACCTCTTAAGGGAAAAAAATGTGCCTGTCCTGATGACCATGCTATTTCTGGTATCAAATAGTTGATAAATATTTGTAAAATGAAATAGGACATTTTATGTTTTAATTGTCACCAAATTCTATAACTTATATAGTTCCTTGGGGAGATTAAGTTCTTTGGAAGAATTAGGTCAGGAAGAATGGTGTTGCTGCTGTTTACTGAGCTTGACCTTCTCTGTGCTGCATGTGCTGTCTGATTCCAGCCCTTACAACAGCACCACAATGGACTTAATATTATGCTTATTTTTCATCAAGAAAAAAAAAGAAAAAAAAACAGGCACTAAGAGGTTATTTCACTTGCCCCCCAAATAGCAGAGACATGATCTAAACACAGGCTGGTCCTTGTGTTAAGGTCCTAACGTCCTCCCGCTAGGTGTTGCAACCTCCTCTTTCCTAAGATCACATGGAAAAGAAAGGATTATGAAAAAAGGAATACGTTTTTAAATTTTGACTGAATTGTAAATGAATTTATAATAACAACCTGTGTTCAGCCTTGTTTGTAAGAGGTAATGTGTAGGCTCTCATCTAGCTAAATTTTACTTATTTTGCAATTTTTAGTGCTGCTGATTTGATCTACATATTATTTAGCGTAGACAGTTTAATATTAATATATTTATTAACATTAGTTGCATTCATTGAATGTTCAGTAACAGGTTAAAGCTTTTCAAAACTTTTCGAACCATAGCGGGCAGACTGTTTCTTAGATGATGAGCCCGTGAAATGGGAGGAAAATAGCATGTTTAACAGGCATCATAGACTTCAATGGCAACCTCAGACTTAAGGGAAATCTAGAAAGACATGTTTGCATTAAGATTTTAGTTTCACAAAACTTAAAAGCTACAGGTAACAGTAAATGAGAAAAGGAAAGCATATGGGAAGTTTTGTTTTTTTTTTTTTTTTTTTTTAACTGATTGGTTCCTCTGTGACTCACCCCTGGTTTAGCATTTCTCACTGATGTTTCATTACCTACATGATTGTCTATGCCTTTAAATCAGACCTGATGAGGCATCTGATAGGCTGAAGCTCCACATTCCTCTCTGGTCCCATGCTTTTGCTTCTCTGTGCCCTGCCCACCGAGGAGTCTGCTCTGGCTTCTTTTTTTTTTTTTTTTTTTTTTTAAAGATTTATTTATTTATTATATGTACGTACACTGTAGCTGTCTTCAGACACTCCAGAAGAGGGCGTCAGGTCTTGTTACAGATGGTTATGAGCCACCATGTGGTTGCTGGGATTTGAACTCTGGACCTTCGGAAGAGCAGTCGGGTGCTCTTACCCACTGAGCCATCTCACCAGCCCATGGGAAGTTTTAAAATTGCTTTCTTCTTAAGTCTTGTGACATTTAAGTGTGTCTGCTTGGGTTGTCAAATATAAAAACTTAGTAGACTAAAGGGAAGTGAGCCAATTTGATAATTATTTAAGCCACATGCCTACTTTGTTCAGATTAGAATACAATTAAGCCAGTCCTTACTTCTCTTTGCTCCCTCCAAGTCCTTCCATATACCCCTCCTTGCTCTCTTCCCTATTTATGGCTTCTTTTCCCCCAATAATTGTTACTACATCTATATATTTATATACATACACAGTCATAAATGCATAAATACTATCTGCTTAGTCTATAGAATGTCTCTTACATGTTTGCTTCCAGCGCTGACCGTTTGCTAGGGGACAGCCAGCCAGTTTGTGTGCTTGTCCCTAAGGAAGACAGGGGTTCTTAGCTGGCTGTAGTTCTTTATGCAGGGCGGATGACTCGGGGCCTTTCTCCTACCCACTTCAGTATGTCTATTATTGTCCCTTTTCAGATTATTTTTGGGCAGTCATATAGGTCAGACTATAGGTATAGCTCTGATTTTACTGTAAGACAGAAACTCACCTTTTCTCTGGATCTCACATTGAGAAATTCAAGGGCTGGTTAAACCACCCTTGATAAATTTACTCTGATCTACACAACTGGTGAGATGAAGACTGGAATCATATCTGAGTTTAGTAAAGTGACAAAGATGGAGTAATGAGTAGTTATTTTTTAAAATAATAGATTTGAAGAATTTGAGATGCAACTGAGACTATATTATTTATAATGTATAAAAGATGAGAAAATCATATAAAAATCTGGAAAAGAGATTTAGAATATTATAGACAGTCAAAGTATCTTAATATTCTGCGCGATGTGGATAACAATGTGCAGCCCTGTTCAACTGAGATGAAAGATTATACTGCTAAAAGCTTCCAATGTAGATATCTGAAAAGAAATAGGGAAGAACCAAGCATGTTTCAGTTATTGGGGGAGCAGTTGCCCAGCATGTGTGAGACTCTAGACTAATATTAGGAAGTCTATAGGAGGAGTGTTCCTGCATTGTGGTTGAGGAAGTAGTCAGGGTGAGTCTGGATTCATGGGTATATTGAACTCCTACATCACCTTTGTTCTTGATAAGCTTTGGTGCTTGTACCATCACTAATAGCTAGATATCTGCCATCTGTTAAATACAAGAGACCATGGAAAAAAGATCTCTAGTATCTATTTCAGTTCAAAAATCTGTTATCCAACTCATACATTTTCAGTGACTTTATGTAAAAGATACTGAAATAAAAGTAAAAATTGAGGTTTACTGTGAAAAAAAAAGAAAAAAAAAAGAAAGCTTTTCTGAACTTTATCCAAGATTTCCAAGTAAAGTTCCCCATTTCACTTCATTTAACTGAATGGAGGTTGATCCTGTACATAGAGCCCATGTGTTCATTAGCAGTGCCTCTGCGGTCTCTTGAGAACTCAGTAGCTTTAGATTATCAGACGCGTATGAGATAGTGAGATTTGCTGATAGTGATTTGGCTTGATCTTTATAACTGCTCTAGTATATGACTGTGAAAAATCACACCTGGCTTACAAAAATATTCAGGCCATTTGATGTTCAGTCTTTAATTTTCAGCAGTAAGTATTGAACTCCTAAGACAAGACATCATTCATAAATTCAAATGAGTCAAATGTTTCTTTTATTTTCTTGAGAGCATACAACAAAACTAGAATGAGTTCAGTTTTGAAATGAGCTTATCACATGAATTAAGGTGGAGCACTGCTTTGAAACATACATTTTCTTTTTCATTTTGTTAGTTCTGCAGAGGTTGGGATTCTTAAGGAGCCAACAAAGAATTCTCTTTTGTCTTTTCACTTCATCTTGATCGGCCCAATTTTGTCACAGACTTCTTAGACCCTTTTACTGCTCCTGAAATACAAGTAGAGCTAGCTGCTTACCTTTTGTAGCAACAGCATGACATCATCAGGTGTGCTCTGCAGTGTTTCAGCTCAGCTTTTTAAGTTTTTGTTTCACAACTTGCTTTGTGTGTGTCCAAGGGCATCTGTGAGATCTTTGAGCTAATCCCTGTAGCACCATGCTGCTGTCAATGATCTTGCTTCTTGCTGTCAGGGCTTCCGTCACAGAAATGGCGCTGTACACTTTGGCGTCTTGTGTGCAGCTGTTTTGATTACAGAGATCACCTTCTCTGTTTGCCCCTTGAACGGGGTTGAGGAAAGTAGGCAGGCAGGCCTAGTGGTTCCTACTCATTATGTAGAATGGGATGTGAGAGCTAAGCTCTGGGAGTATTAACTTGGGATGGGTTGGTCTTCTTTGTTTGTTTGTTTGTTTGTTTTTCGAGACAGGGTTTCTCTGTGTAGCCCTCGCTATCCTGGAACTCACTCTGTAGACCAGGCTGGCCTCTGCCTCCCAAGTGCTGGGATTAAAGGCGTGCACCACCACTGCCCGGCGTTTTGGTCTTCTATTAATTAGTCACCTGTGGAATTGATATAGTAGCTTCTGTGCTCTTAGAGTCGGTCCTTACCGGAAGTGTCGCTTATCAGCTTGCCATGTCTTCTCACCATATGTTTTCACTCAGAGGATGTGAAAGTTTTTGTTTCTTGATTTCTGAATGAAAACGGATACACCCAAATTAAGTGATACCCATAAGCACAGAGCATTGACATTCCCAGACTTGCACAACCATATTTATTTGTACAAAGGGCAAAAAGCTTAATAATTTGTTAAATGTGCTAAATATAGTGTTAAGAAAGGACAAAATGAGCCATTTTAAAACCTTGGAGCTTACTGCTTCTGCAAAATAGTACCATTTAAAAATATAAAGTCTAATGTTTAGAAAATAGTCATCAATTTTGGAGATAGCTTATTTTTTTAGAAATCTTAGACTATAATCTGTATCCACAGAGAGTAGCTAGAAGCGTATATGCTTCAAAATTACCACTAGAGGAACTGTAAAATGCAAAGGCAATTTAATTATTTGGACCTAGGCGAGACTGTGAATATCCAAATCTAGACTTGAACATTTAAAAAACAGTTTTAAAAGTAACTATTTTGTCCATGCAAATGATATCTTGATGACTGCCTTTGGAGGAGTTGACTGCAGCGTTATAATTAGCATCCTGATTGCTCTGCTCCCAGTCAAACACTGATTTTGATTCAGTACCTTTGTGACTCCCAACATTTGCAGCAACTTTTCTTAGCCTGTGTACACAAGAGAGCTTGTAGCTAATGGGGAATTTGCTATCTGACTTTTCCTCTCCTAAAAGAAGAGACTTTGTCCACTGCCACTGTACCTTTCTCTGTTCTTTTTGTCTTGCACAGAAGACTGGCATCTTCCTGTGAAGGGGTTGTGGCAAACCTATCCACCTGGGGTTCTTCCTCCTTGAGAACGATCTGATCCATCATCACCTGAACCAGGGATGCCAGGCTAAGGGTCCAGGTGAGGGAAGGCAGTCTATGTATTAAGCCAGTTTCTTTGTCAGGTAAGTCACACTCAGGCATGGGCTCGCTTTAGTCAGCCATAGCCTTTAGTGCTATCCAGGAAGATAGACACAGCTCACTAGTACCCCTCACCCCACTCCGCCCCTCCCCACTCATTCTGAAGTCAGCCTTAGCTACTCAGGATTTATTGTCAGTTAAAACTTTTTGTTGCATAATGTGATCATTTCAGCCTCTTAATTCTACAAATGTAAAAAAGAGGGATTAAAGACAGCAGGTATTCATATGTAGGATTTTAGTGCTGATCCTTGTCTTTATAGTTAATGAGCTTGAAGTGTTAGCAAGTTAAAGCCAGTCTAGCATGCGTGCTCTTGTATGGTTATGATTTTAAGATCTTTCAATGTTTACTTGTAAATGGTTGAAGCCAGAAGGGATTCAGAATATTATGGCTATTTATACCACGGTCAGAGAGATTTTTGTTGTAGATTCTCTCATTTAATCAAAATGTTTAAGAAGCAGATTTTCTCTGTTCCATACCATAAAAGAAAAACGTGGGATTGTTCTCTATAAGTGGTTACTGCTAGTTGAAGCCTGAGTTTGCATCTTAAAACGTTAGAGGTGAATTACAACTAATTTTTCAGAGGCTTTTTTGTTTTGTTTTGTTTTTTTGTTTTATTGAGACAGGGTTTCTCTGTGTATCCCTGGCTGTCCTGGGACTCACTCTGTAGACCAGGCTGGCCTGGAACTCAGAAATCCGCCTGCCTCTGCCTCCCGAGTGCTGGGATTAAAGGTGTGGCACCACCACGCCCAGCTTATTTTATTTTATTTTTATTTATTTATTTATTTATTTATTATATGTAAGTACACTGTAACTGTCTTCAGACACTCTAGAAGCGGGAGTCAGATCTTGTTACGGATGGTTATGAGCCACCATGTGGTTGCTGGGATTTGAACTCTGGACCTTCGGAAGAGCAGTCGGGTGCTCTTACCCACTGAGCCATCTCACCAGCCCGCTTAATTTTATTTTTAATTGAAGGAGAAAAATCTACTTTTGTTCTGAAGAGTCCTTCAAAATGTCGTTTGCTTTCATTAGTGCTGAATTACATACCACTGTAAGTTTTCAGTCTCATAAAACAGTTTATTTCCTCATGATAACAGTGTGTGATTTTACTCATGTGGCAGGGCTGGTGTCTCTTCAGTGTCCCTTGCTTTTGCAATTTGAGAACAGGTACACAAACGTGGCTTTATTTGCTCGTGCTGGCTAGTTCTCCAGGTGGTTCCGAAGTGACCTCAGCCACTGGAAAGTAAGGCCTGTCTTTTCTAAGTTTCTTTGTGTCAACTTTTGTTGCTGGCTTAATTGCTGAATGTTATTATTTGAAAATCTCCAAGTCTTTAGCAAGGGCACTCTTTTCTAAGCTGGAAAGGTGACTTCTGACAAGTTTGCTTTCTTGGTCCTGTGTCAGTCCCAGCAAGTGAGTATGGACAGGCTACTCACAACTCGCCATTAGTCGGAATCCCCATTCCTGTCTGTTTGGGCTAGGAAATATTTACTATATATTTTAAATCTTTAAATGGTATTCCCCTTGAACAGAGAAGGTTCTGTGGTTCAGATTCTAATGGAAAGTTATTTCCCACTAGATAACTCTTTGAAGATGATTAGATTCCTATATGTAGATTGTATTGAGGATGTAAACATAGTCTAACCCAATCATGTAAATATATAAAGTAATTTAAGTAGTTTGACATTTGAGTCATATTACTATGCTGGAGTGTTGTGCGTGTTTTATTGAATATTAGACCTGTCTTGTGACAGACTCACTGGGCACATTTTGGAGGCTGCACAGCAGCAACACATGTCCTGGTGTACCTGGGGTAGGTAAATTGAATATGTTGTTGAAAAATTAGAACTTTGAGGAAACCTGCTTGAAGAACTCTTACTGAAATGTGTGGATTATATCAGACTGGCTCAGGAGTGTTTGCACTTACAGTGTGAAGTTGATAGTGACTTCTCCCATTGTGTCTTCCACTTTTGCCTTTCATACAAGTTCACCTTTGTAACCCAACTGTTGTAGATAGCTGCATATGTAAACTTTGGACATTTTCTATTTCTTCTATGAAGCCACTGAGACATCTGCCCAATTAAGAATGAACTAAAATGTTAGAGCCTTTAAAGATTGGTTTGACCAGGCATGGCAATCTGTGCCTTCGGACCCGCTGCTGTGTGTAGCTGACTATGAACACACTTGTGAGAGAACCTTAGCTCAACTAAATAAAATGAAAATCTGTTTTAAGCCTTTAAAATCAGGTTACCATTCACTTGTCCCATGCTGTCTCAGTGCACACATGACAGAGAGAGGCAGAGCAGAAGGGAAAGGGCAGATTTGCTAAGACAAACAAATGAATTACAGATACAGTAGTTGGCTGTGGAGTCTTTGACATACATTGACAGGATTCATAGCCCTTCCTAATCAAGGGTATTTTGCTGATCTCCCATCAGCTTGATGTTCCTTTAAGTGTGACATGTTTCACGTAACCTGAAGTTGCCAGAAAGAAGAAAAGTCATATATAGTAAGAGTCTACACGTCCTGAACTTTTAACTCTTAAGAATCGAAGTGTTGCAGGCCAGAGTCCACATATCTTAGGCTGTTTTTTAGTCCTTTTGTGAAGCATCCTGTCCATCCTGCCTTTGGCCTAACATCCTTGTGAATGTAAAAACCTTAATTCTCTGTTAAGACAACCATGAGCTTCTATCATCCAGAAGCTAGTAATGTCATCAGAAACTACTACAGTCTGTCACAGACTTCCTTACCTTGCTGTGACCACCTGTCTGCGGTTACCCTGTGTCTATCTGACCGATGCTTCATTTCTGAATGACTTTGCTCTGAAACTAACACCTTCTGACACAGCTCCTTCCACACTATCACCTGTCTTTCTGGGCAATCTGAATTCATGTTCCTAAGAATAAACTTCCTTCTATTTCCTTTGAGATGAGACCTGTATTTTTACATCAACATTTATTTCAAGTAATGCAGAGGCTGGACCCAGCCATGACAAAGATGTCCTCTTGACTGCTTCCCTCCTCCTTGTTTTCTGCCCAATCAGGATTTAATCGTTCACCGTGAAAAGCATTAAGATTGCATTTTACAATTCTTTGTGTCCATTTTCTGTCTTCTGTAAAATTAAAAGTAAAAAAGAAAGACCAATTAATGTTGTTTCCTCAAAGAATCTCTATAGATGCTCTTTTCATGTCCCTTGAGTGGTGGCACTGTGCAGTTAGATTGGGGTTCTCTGCTCTAGCTTTTGTTTGAACTGTGTCTACTACTAACTCAAAGCAATGTCTATGCTGTTATTATTTCTAACATAATTTCCTCCCATTGGTTGGTTTGCTTGATGGCCACTAATGTCTCAAGTTAATAACCACAGAATACTTTAGAAATGTGCTGTGTGCTTCATAAAATGTATCTGTGGTCGCTAAAATATTTTTTTGCTTAGAACAACCAAATATAGTTGGCTGTAAAATTATATATTGTTAGAAAATGCTGCTTAAAACAAACAAACTGATTTACTTTCTGTTCTGAAAATATTCAGAAGGATTTGTTATCTCTTGCAGACCTTTCTGCAAACTACTAATGGGATGAACACAATATATCACTTTTATAATAGTGAGCTATTAAAGGCAAGCAGAAAGCAGTCTGAAGCCCATAAGTGCTGCCAACAGCTCCTGCTTTAATGAATTCCCTTTTAGATGTCCATTAAATGCTCGTGGCAAATGTACTCATAATGGAAATGGCAAATCTAAATGGGTGATATGAATAATCCATGGAGTTTAAATTCTGTTTATGATCATCTTCACATTTAGTTTTCAAGACAACGCAGTTTAGTTTTCATTACAGTTTGGAATAAAGAGGACAGGGAGTAATTGATTGCTTCAAGTAGATTAAAATCAATGGTTTTTTTTTTCAAAGAACCAGTTCAATGCAGTAATTCCAACTTTAAACATTGATTTAGGGTACTCAACACAAAATGTTTTGTGCTGTGTGAACTTTTATATAGAAAGACGAATATTAATTTTATTTCCCCACATATCTATATAGTGAAATATAGAGCTTGTTAGGAGCATGTGGATGACTTAATAGTGATCTATATTAAGTCATTTTTGTATTATTGCAGCCATATAACGAATCAGTGAGATTCCCGTCATCACTGTAATACTGTTTGTAACCCATTAGCACAGAGAAATTACAACCCATCATACATCATTACTGTGATTGAGGCTTTATTACCATATTCTCAAATTGCTGGCTTGCTATAAAACTAAACAGACACAAGGCAACTATAGGTGGGATATAGATAGCACATTATTGTGTTGTAATAATGGGGCTAGAGGTATGAGGAAAATACTGCTAGCAGTGATAGAAACTCGGACTTTTATTACTGACTGTAAAGGTCAAATGTGTATGTTACATGCAGGTTATTATTTTTGTATTGCATGAATCATGTCTTAAGTTTCCTTAAGATCGTTTTCTTCTTAGTGTAGCTATTCAAAGACAGCTTTAATATGCTTGGAATTTTCTAGACGGGTGTTGGAATCCACATTTTTGCCATTTGTGAGGTCAGACACTTCACCACCAGCCTGGCTTGATGTTAAGGGGGCAGGAGGCCAGTGCTCTCTTGGACCCTAGTTGACATGATGGATAAATGCACGGCTGTCGTCGAGAGGACTGAGTGTGGTCCTGGCCCTGGCTGGAAGGCGCTCTGGTGTTGCAGTCTTCACTGTTTTACTCACTGGGCACGTTCATCCTCTGCTGAGTGTTACCGTGCGGCTCTGACAGCATTGCCTAGAGCAGCTGGAGCCCACTGCTGAGATGACTTGCTTGTCTGATGGATGCAGAGCTGCCTGGTGCAGACTGTGTCCTGATCTATGTTCCTACAGTTTAGAACCTGACAGCATAGACATCAGACAATATACAAGTTGGATACCAGGATTATCATAGAATTTTTTCATTATTATAAAGCTTTTTACAAATAAGTAACCAGAGTAAATTAGCCAGACTAACCATAACTACCTGAAAAAATTTAAAAGGCAGCAATCTAAAAAAGGAACTTTATTCTTAAGTCATAATACACTTAGAAGCCAAATTTACACACTACTCTTGGGTACATCATAATGTTGTTCCTATACCTTTTATAAAGCATATTTTTTATTTTGTAATCTAGTGGTTGTGGGTAGAAAGCCTGAATGCTTGCCAGGCTGGGTCTTGACTGTAAGGAGAACACTGCATGATGGGAAAGCTTAATACTGTTCTTGCCAAGAGCACTAGGCCTGACTCCCATCTAGAACCTTCCTGGGTGTGCCCAGCCACACCAACATCCTTATACCAAGTGGCAGTCCATGCTTGCCCGAGTGTGTATGCTGAATTACTCAAACATTTTTGTAATTTTGGTCATTTCATCACTTCTTGGCAGCCCAGTCCATGTTACAAACCAAGTAAGCAATGCATAGTAGTAGCATAGGTAGTGTGTAGGACTGGGAGAGCCAGGCTGAGACAGAGAGAACCCCAAGGTCCTGAATCCCTTAAGAATCATCGGTGTCCTTTAATTTCCTCAAGACCTTTTTTGGCATGGAGGAGGATTTGAATAAATAACTTTAAAAATAGATTCGTTGGGCAGATAGTAAATCGATAATTTAGAAAGTACAATAAGGAATCAAAATGAGTACTAACAGGAAAACTAAAATGGGATAAAGAGCAGAGTGATGCTGTGTGCTGTATTAATATAGGTTATTTATGGAAGGCCTTTCTTTCTTTAATTATTTATTCATTCACTTTACATCCCTATCACATCCCTCCACACCTCCCATTACCCCCTTTCTCCTCTGAGGCACTTCAAGTCACTGTAGGACTAGGAGGCCAGACAATGTAGCCCAGTTATGGGAACAGGATCCATAGGCAGGCAGCAGAGTCAGGGGCAGCCGTTGCTCTAGATGGAAACCAACGGACCTGCATGAAAACCAAGTTGCACATCTGTTATTTTTGTGTAGGGTTTGGGGTGTGTGTGTGTGTGTGTGGATCCAGCCCATGTATGCTCTTTGGTTGGTGGTTCAGTCTCTGGGAGCTCCCAAGGGTCCAGGTTAGTTGACTCTGTTGTTCTGGAAGGCCTTTCTAATGAATAACATTTAAGTAAATATGTAAATAAAGTATAAGGCAGATCATAATGGTTAACTGTGGCAAACATGTCCCAGAAAGTGATATGGAAGTTGTGAGATCAAAGGGTATTTGTAGAATAGCAAATGTACTGGCTTGCAAAGTGTATGAGGGATACATAATAAGTTTAAAGTGTATTAGTAATATTTCAACTCACAGTTAATCCAATACATGAATTTCTGTTCTTTGGTTTGATAAGGATTTTACTATGAGATAGTTGATTCAAAGTCAAATAAATGATTCCAGTAGTTATGTTTTTGTTGTTGTTGTTTGCATACAATGTGGGTTGGACTGAGGGTGACTTACAGGAGTTGATTTTCTTCTTCCCGCATAGGTCTGACAGATTGAACTCAGTTTCTCAGGCTTCTTGCCAGTTTCCTTTACCCACTGAGCCTTCCCTGATTTCTAACAGCTCTCATAAGAAACTTGTAGTTATGTTTTGTTTTACTTTGAAATCTATTTTAAATATATTAACTCAACATAATATATCATCTGTGAAAAACAAGTTCTGGTGTCCTCTTGTCTATGACTAGGGTGTGAGTCACAGCATGAGAAACAGACTGCCTGTTAAGTAACAGCTCCAAGGACTCTTTGCCTTGTAGCAGGCAGTGCACTTGATGCTTCCATTACCATCTTAACCCATATGAAACCCTGAAGCTACCTGAAATGGTAGTCGAGAAAACAATGCTGTTCTTCCTAATCCTGACTTAGCCCAGGGAGGTGGACAGCGGGGAGCGAGAATATAGATGACTCTATCTCACCTGTACTTTTGTATGTAATTTCGTGTATAGTTAGAGGGCTGCATATGTTCATTAACACATGATGTGTGTGATGCTGTAAGAAATAACTTAATTTGAGAGCTTGATGACTTGACCAGTCCTGCTTCTTCCACTGATGGCCTTGAACCCTGTTGATCAAGTTTTGTCATGTTCCTCTTTTTCTTGCATTAGTGAAGTAATTAGTACCTAAAGATGTTTCCTGTAGAAAGCCATGGTAAAAACTCACAGTGTGTTATATAATAGCATTTTCTGGTTAGTAATTGGAATCAGAGATTTGCTTTTATAGTGTTTTACATTTTTCCCAAACTAAAACTATTACTAAACCAAATGGAAAAATCTCAAAAAAATCAAGAAGCCAAGCAGGTGAAGTGGTTCATACCTGTAGTCCCAATACCCAGAGCCTTAGGCAGGGTAAAAAATAGACAACGTAAGGCCAACCTGTGCTACCTAGTGGGAGCAACAGTAAAATCTAAGCTGCCCCACTGCCTTTGCCGTCAGACTCCTGATAGAATGCTGTAGTATGTCGTTATTTGTTAATGTACTCTCCTTCCCTTTGGAATTCTTTTTAGCAATGTCATTGTAGGTAAATACATTTGTTTTCAGTCTTAATGAAATATTTGTGGTAAGAGACATAATGACTTAATATTGATGAGTTGCTTGGATCAGAGAAGTCTCCTTTGCTATATTTTGAAGATGATTGGAAACATGAAGAATGAGTTTACTACAGTAACTCATACTGTAAGTCAAAACCTGTAAAACAACAGGTCCACTATTTTCCAAAAATCAGTTAATATGCCGGCACTGATATGTACTCCATTAATCCCAGCACTCTGGAAGCAAATGCAGGCAAATCTCAAGAGTTTGAGGCCAACCTGAGCTCCAAGACAGGCAAGACTACATACAAAAAACAAAACAAAACAAAACAAAAAAACCAACAATAAAAAACAAACAAACAAAAAACTGTCTCAAAAAACCCGAACAGCAACCCTCAACCCCCAGTATCACTTAATAATTGTATACTCAAGAAGGAAGTAGTACACTTTTTTGTCAGCTGTTCCGAATTACAGTTTCCTGCCCAAGCTTGTGCTTTGTACAGAGGCCATATATATTATAGATGCTGGAGTCCTCTCTATAGTTTCCTTAAAAAGATATCTTAATCTGTCTCAAAATTAACAATAATATCTTTAATGGGCATAGAAGTGGAGGAATCCAAAAAGAAGTGAGAAAAAAGTCTATATGTTAGATGTTGTGTACTCAGCAGGCTTTGCTGTGCCAAGGTTGACCTTTAGCATGGAACTGTACTTTCATGAAGATGTCCCTTTAATTACTTTGTTACTAAATCTTTTAAGGATTTATTATTTTTAATTGTTCATATGTATGTAGGAATATGTGGAGGTCAGAGATTCCCTGGAAGTGGAATTACAGGCAGTTGTGAGCCAACAAATATGAGTGTTGCTTACCAATATGTGTTTTTGACCACTAAGCCATTTCTCCAGCCCCTGCTAGTAATTCTTCTCAAGTAAATGTGTAAACTGAAACATTCTTTGCAAACTAAAGTTTGCTTTTTTTTTAACCTAAACTATTTGATTATGAAAGTCCAAGAATATATACAATATAAGATTGTGCTTTTAAAGTGACTAAGAACCTGTGATACTGCTCCTTAAATGATAACTGGTGGAAACAAGTACCTCTCCTGGGAATGTAGCTATGTGCCTGCATCTAGTCACGGGTTCCATTGACTTAGGTACAGCCTTTCCTTGGTGCTCTGGAGTATCCCTTTAGCATCCTAAACCCTGGGGACTCCACTGTGGGAACTGTAACATTTGTTTGTGCTATAAGATGACACAGCTTTAGTATTATTGTTAAATGGCTACATCAACCTACATAAACTGTTGTTTAACTGGAGTGTGGCTTGTCAGCTTGCTGGTAATCACTACTGACAGCTAGCTATTTTATTTGATATCAGATTCTTCTGGTTTATTCATGTGTGAAATAAGGGAGAATTTGGATGTGTGGAATTATAAGTCTCAGTCATTCTGAATGGTAAATATTCATTAAACATTAGTGAAGTCTCAGTTTTATTCTTATGAGACATTGTCTTGAAACTTGGTCTATAGCTATGAAGGATTTAAGCTTATTGATGAGGAAAACTAATAAAGAAAAGATTATTAGAAACAATCCTTTAACAAATTATTAATTAATAAATAATTTTGGAATTTTTTTTCCTAGACAGGGTTGCTCTGTGTAGCCCTGGCTGTCCTGGAACTCACTTTGTAGACCAGGCTGGCCTCAAACTCAGAAATCCACCTGCCTCTGCCTCCCAAGTGCTGGGATTAAAGGCGTGTGCCACCACCACCCAGCTTAATTTTGGACTCTTAAGACACAAAATTAAAAAAAGAAAATTGAATATAGAAAGGATCTATGTAAATAATACTACGAAATCCATGTTTGGAATTTATGTTTTGGGTAAGCAAGACATGCATGCACTGCAGCCAAGAGAGGGCTAGAAACCACGTGTGTTGCACCACTCCAACCTGAGGTCTCCTCTGCACACATGGAAGGTTTTTTTTCTTCCTCAAGCTGACAGTAAACATTGATGTGTATGATATTTTCATTTTAATGTATTTTGTGAAATGTGTATTTTAGAAAAAAACCAGGCCTGTGAATTCTTAGGCTTCAACAGGATGCACAAATCTAGTTGGCATGTTATTAAACAGTAAGGTTAAAATGACAAGCACATGACAATTGTTTATAAGCAAAATAATTTCCTCTCTATCTATTCTTAGAATGAAGTTTTCAGATAACTTTAAGGTACCCTAAATGTAGTTTAGCATTAATTTTCATATTGAAATTTTATTTTACTTTGTCAGCACCTCTTTCATTGATTGTCTTATTTCCCTGTTTTGATAATACTATATTTTCTAACTGTCAGAGAATTTTGTATTTATTTGATATCTCACTATAATACTTGAATTGGTTTTGTTTTACTCACAAAGGTAAAAGAATTCCAAATTTACTCATAATAAAAGTATTAGAGAAACTGTCAATAAATTTACTGTTCTAATTGAATCATATGATATCTAAATTGTTGATAATACGATCTGCTCGTTAAACAATAGTGTCTGGAGAGAATGATGGATTAATTGACTGATGGCTAAAGTTTCCCTCAAATATAATGGTTTACCCAGTTTGATTTGATTTGTGTAAAATAACTTTCTCTAATAAACAATTTGCTCAGAGGCAATAGAAGAAATGAATGGTTATCAAACCAAACTTAATTAGTCTATCCTAGATTGATATTACTTGGGGAGTCTTCATTTTAATTGTGGAGTGCTGGATACAAAGAGTTTGCTTCATTATTTTTTCCTGTATAAACACTATTGTGTAACTACCTATGGAATAATAACATGTGAATTCATTTTAATAAATGCTTGTAAAGTAGATTAGCTAATTATGCCAAGCTAAAAATGATTCCTTTAATTATTTTGGATATTTAACTGGTACTCAATTTTATTATTGTTAGTCTGTAAATGTGATTTGTATTAGCTCTGCCAAGCTAATTATAATGTATAACATAGCAATTTGAACAGTTTTATAATGCGCACAGTGCTGTCCTCTCCTGTGCAGAGAAAACATTTCTATATTACATGAAGATAAAGGTTTGACGTGATTTCAGACCAAAGGGATGGCAAGTATCTATCAAGAGAAGAGAAACCCCTGTCAGTAGCTAGCTTAATGCTTTTTATAATAATATGTATGGAAAGAAGAAACAGCTGCCATTGAAGAGAAGCTAAAACCATTGACTCATTAATGTATCTTAAGTTATGGTACATCATAGACCCTGTCCTAATGCCTTACAGTCTAGGAAGGTATGTGAGCTTCGTTCCTTTCTGTGATGAGTAGACCTCCTCCCTCATCCTGAAGTAGAAAGAGTCTTAATAATGACGTGGCGGGTATGACAAACGGTGACTGACCCCCCCCCCATCCCCTGAAATAAATGAAAATAAAGGCTTTAGTAATAAACAGCATCCAAATTTAGTCCTGGAAGAAAGCAAATAACCTTAATGAGAATATCAGCATAAATCTATTTTATTTTCTAAATTAGCAGATAGTAAAGTTAACATTTTCTCTTTGGAATTATCTGTTCCCAGCTATTGTCATCAAGTCCTTGCCCTGCTTTTGTATTTCTCCCCATAGCAACCACTAATAGTCCTCACTGCTGTCCCTGGACCTTTTCTAGAATGTCAGTGATGTAAGTGTCATCATCCATGATCTGACCTGTCTTCCCTCTTCAGATTCAATTTAGCAGTTTTAGTATCAGTTTTTAGTTAATATGAATGTTCTGTCCTATAAAGGCATTAGTTAGTGTGTCTGACAGTGAGGATTATATTAGAACTTGATTTTTCCTGTAATTTACTGCACGCTGTTGCACTTTCCCTGTGTGCCAGGCTAACATTAGTTCTCCTGCCTTCTCCTGCTGCCATGCTGGAGTCACAGACAGACACCACTGCTCTGACAGTTGTACTGTTAGCAACTGAATTGTAGTTTGATACACACCATACTTTGTTTAAATGCCTGCCTGCCACACAGCAATTCTGCTGCTACTTTGATCAGTAGCCATGCTTGTGGATGCCTGTTCTGCATGTACTGTCTGGCCTGTATAGTCCTGGAAATGAATTTAGTAGGGGAAAGATACACACAAAAAGTGTGTGGAGGACCGATTCACCTTACAGACAGCATAAACCAGGATCTACTTCCTTTTATTACCTTGCCTTCAGTCCTTTTTATCTTGGTAAATCTAAGTATTGACTTTTTAAATTTTAGTTTACATGACATTAAATAGTATGATGTTTGCACTCACACTGCTAGGTCATTTCTCTAATGTGATCTGTGTTTCAACACCATCTTATTTTTATAAATCCTAGACTGTCATTACTTTGTTTTCTAGACGTTAGGCCTGAGTCTTCCTCCTAGCCCCATGCTCCTAGAAGTAAGACTCAGACTCAGAATATATTCACAAATACCTTGGCCGTATTTTAGGCTTATTAGATATTAACTAAAATAACCCATTTATTTAACCTAGATTATGCCATGTGACTGTGTTCAGGTGCCATGGTCCCGTCTGGTCACATCTCCTTGAATCTCCCAGATTCTTTTTGCCTCCTGGATGTACCACCTCTCTTTTCCTGCCTAAGCCATAGGCCATCAGGCATAAAATACTCTCTCTACATTGTTTGTTGGAATTAGTTTGAGATTGAAATTTTTCGTTTTGTTTTCTTTTTTTTCCCCATGCAATAGAGTTGTTAAAAGTCTCATAGTTTCAATAATATGGAATATTTTTGTTATACTTAGTTCTTTGCATGTATATACTGGACAAGTATCAGCTCAAATCTCTGACCTGTTTCTAATTAGGTAAATTCTTTTACTGCTATTGTCATTTTATATGCAAATTGTTTCTTTCATGGACAGTTTCCAAATGCTTTGTTTTCAGATATTGCTTGTCTTTGGAGCTTCACAGTGGCAAAAACAATAGCTGTTGTTCATTTGGATGAAGTTTATTTTACTAGCTTTTCATTTATGCATTATACTTTTTCTCTCATGCCCAAGAAATCATGTTCCCTTGTCCCAACTCACGTACATTTTTTTCCAGAAGTTATATAATTTCCACATTTCTTTTGGAGCATTCACTTTCCATTATTTTTAAATTTGCATTTGACTGTTGTTACTGTTTCAGTTTAGTTTACACTCATTTAATTTAATTTACACTTCCTGTGTGATCTCTAGGTGTAATTTTCTTCAGATTTACCTTTTCAAGACTGCTCTAGCCAAGATTGTATGTAGACTTTTGACCAATATCCTTTGAACTTTTATCAGTCACTTCCAAATATTTTTGCTAAGTGCAAGAGATATGCCTTTTCTCAACTTTGTATTTCAGTTGCATTGTGCATTCCAAAGGTAGATATAATATTGAATATTTCTTGTAAATTTTATACATTAAAAATTCCTTATAATATTATTTGTGCATTTAGCCATTGTACAAATTCACAGTCATTTCAAGATTTAAAAAATACCAAGGGCATTGGTTGTCCTTCACTAGAAGGCCTTAGTGTGACTCAGCCAAAGAAAGTTAGTTGGATTTACTATTCTACTCTAGTTTGCCTTTTATTGGTGAGTTTCCTGTATTAGTATTTCAAGTTATTGGTAATAATTAAGGTTTAGTTCTACCATTTGTTGTTTTCTATGCATTTACATTTATTGCTCAGTTTCTCTCATACTACCTTCTTGTTGAAGGATTTTTCTAGTGTCAATTTTTATTATCTGTTTAATTCCTTTTCTGTAATTTTTAAATCAATTTTGTTAATGGCTACCATTGAGATTAACAGCTAGCATTTGGAATTTATAACAATCTAATTTGAATTGATACCAAGTTCATGTCTGTGGCATCTCCTTACTCCTGTCCTGCACCTCACCCTTGCTGGTGGTTGTTATTTTGGATTATATCAGAATACATTATGTTCTCAGTGACATTCTGCATGTGCTCTTGTGCCAGCGCATGCTCTGCTTCTTTGTGTGTCTGTTTGGGATGCCTGGCTTGCTCTTTCACTGCATCTTTAAGGGTCTCCATTAATACTACTTTAGGTCCTGCCCACTCATGGCTGGCCCCCTGTGCCTGCTTTCATTGCTATGACTTTTATGATTGTTACTCCCATTGATAAACTGTGGGAGGTCAGATTTTTCTCCCTCAGTTGTGAAGGGGAGTTTGTTTTCTTCATCCATCTTTCCTTTCAGCATTTTCAATGGATGATCCTTTAATGTTTTCACCACCATCCTTCTGAGAAGTCTGATGTCAGTCTTGTAAGAGGTCTCTGTATGTGATCAGTCAATCGCTTTCTAATCTCAAGTTTTCTGTCTTTTGAAGTTCTCCCTGTGTTTCCCATTGCAGCCTTTACTTATGTTTTACTCACCCAGATCAATATATCTTGCTTGTAGAACCTAGGATGTATGAGAGAAAGCATTCCATGTGCTTCTCTTTCTGAGCCCTGCTTCCCTCACTTAATGTAATGCTTTCCATGCTTGTCCATTTTTCTCGCAAATATGTAATTTCAGTTTTCCTTATGGTTGAGTAGAATTCCATAGTGTATAAGTATACATTTTCATGTCTTTTCACCTTTTGGTGGCCATCTGTCTGCACTGGTTCACTTTCCTACTTGCCATGGAAAGCTTGATAATCAGCATAGATGTGTTACCAACCTTGTAGTAGAATATTGTCATGGGCATCTGCCTAGAATTGTTACAGCTGACTCATATGGTAATTGTATTTTTAGTTTTTCTCAGAAGCCTCCCTAGCAGTTTCCATCTCATGGACGCAGCCCATCTCAATGTAGCTATAATTTGCATTTTTCGGATAGTTAGGGATGTTAAAAACTTTCAAAATATTTATTGATCATTTGTATTATTATAAACCTGCACAGAGAGAGGGGGGGGGCAGACACATGCACACTTTGCTGACTTAGGCTGACGCTGTTGATAATTTCCTTTGCTGTCCAGAAGCTTTTTAATGTCATATAATCATGTTTGTCAATTGATGGGGTTGTTTCCTGTGCTGTTGGAGTTGTACTGAGAAATTTCTTATCTATGTCTATATCCTGAAGGCTTTTCCATTAATAGTTTCATTGTTTCTGGTTTTACGTTAAGGTTTTTGATCCTGTTTGAGTTGTTTGTACAGAGTGAGAGATAAAGGACCTAATTTCATTCTGTGGATGGACATCCAGTTTTGCCCACACCCTTTATTGAAAAGTTTATCTTTTTCTTGATCATGGTTTTGCCACTTTTATTAAAAATTAGGTTTCCTTTGCTATCTGGGTTTATCTTTGAGTTGTTTCATTGATCTATGTGTCTGTTGCTTGTGCCAGGATTGTGTTTTCTTTGTCCCTATTGTTCTGGAGTGTAGTTTGAGATCAGATAATAAGATGTTCTTGACAGCTTTCTTTCTGCTTAAAAGTGCTTTGGGTATCTGGTCTTTTTGTGCTTCCAATAAGTGTTAGGACTTTTTTTTTTTTTTTTACTAGTTATGTGTAGAATATCATTAGAATTTTTAATGGGATGACATTGAATCAGTAGAGTGCTTTTGATAATTCAGTCTTCACAATATTGATTATACTGGTCCAGGACCATAGATGCTCTTTCTGTTCTCCAGTGTCTGATTTCTTTTTTCAGTGTTTTACATTTTATTTATAGAGGTCTTTTACTTCTTCCTTAGCTAGGTTACTCTTGGACAGAGTCTAGAAGGAATGCCAACATAAATGTATAAAAATACATTCAATAGTGAAAACATAAATCCATTGTGAAGTCCCATAGCTTCAGAATGGTTATTCTAACTGCATAGAAGTTAATTCAGATGTATAGACTTTGAGTCTGGCTAATTTTAGTGTGTGATGTTTTAAATTTGTGAGGCTTTTTTTTTTTTTTAAATAGAATTCATTTAAAAAATTTTTACTTGTTAAGAACACAAGTACATGTTAAACATAGAGGAAAACCAAGTAGATAAAGCTATATTAAATTACATATTTAAGCCTTATTGGTCATCAGTGAAAACACACAGTTTATGCAGCGTGCTATTTTAATGCTGCCATGGTTTTTAGAGCTAGTTTGCTCTTCAGGTGAATTACTATGCAGAAATCATTTGGATGTAGCAAATTAAGGTGAAGATTTGCTTAGAGGAGTCCATGAGACTGAAGCAAGTGAGGCCCAGGCTGTTCCCCAGTCCGTTAATGTCTGGTGTCAGCACCTAATGGCCTTTGTGTCTTTGTCGTCTTTACTTGTGTTTCTGTAATTTGGGTTTTGCTGCCTACTCCTCTCCTGCCTTGGTGCTTCACGTTGACCTAAGGCCTCAACCACCCATGCAAGCTGTCCATCCTGAGGTGAAATCTAGCCTTCCATCTTTTAAGTGCTAACTAGTTTCTTTAAGTTCTAGGAGACTCTTTAGAATTTAGCTACACATATATGCATTTGGTAACAAATCTTATATAATCAACTAAATTTTGATTGTTTTTATTAAAGATTGATTTTGCCTCTGTTTTTCTTGTCTGCTTACTGGACTGCTCTAAGATGTTTTGTGTCTCGGTGTAATGAAATGAGTGCGGTTCAGGACTGCTTTCCCTCTGCCTGAGGGTTCATCAGGCTCTAGTTTCAGGCTGAACACTGTGCTTTAGATAACAATAAAACAGACTATGGTTCCCATTAGACGACAGGAACTCCTGCTTATAACTGAAAACAAGTGTGCAGATGTCACACACAACTGTCAGCCGTAAAGACAGTGTGCTGTGTAGAGTATGCTTTATTCTGATTGGGTCAAGGGGGATAGCGAGTTTGTCACTTAAATTTTGAGAAGCCACAGAGGAAAATGAAGATTGCAGCCATAATGTGAAGCAGAATTGAAAAGAATATATTAGGTTGTCTGGTCTCAGAAAAAGAGATGACCACAGGTTGATCTGCCATCACACTATTGATGAACCTTCGCAAAGGTACTTCAAAGCTCCAGCATGGGACAGTGTTACTATTAAGATTATCCAGTGACAAAAGGAAACCCTGGCCCCTTAGTAGGTAGTCAGGCTTGATTAAAGATACCTTTAAAGGCCAAGGAAGAAATCATTATACATTTAAACCAAAATTAGCCAGAACTCAAATGGACCAAGTCTTTGTTAAAGGAAACAAAAACAAAAACTCTGTAGGATTTTCTGAGTGTTCTTATTTGTTGTGAAGTAAGCTTGACTCAAATCTTGCAGCCTAAAGTTTACCAGTTTTAGCAGAAGGCACGTGATCGCTCTGTGGTTTCTATGTCACTGTATCTAGTTGTCCTTCCTCCTAAATACTTATAAAGAAACTTCTAGCAGAAAGGATGTTTTTCCTCTTAGAAAATACTTTTGTTTCTGTCTATAATGTTATTAAGTATGTTGCTGAAACATCCATAAAGACCAGCTGGTTTTGCTTTGGGAGTTTTGGTTTGTTGAGACACAGTCCCAGTATAAAACACTGGGTGACATAAACTTGATGTGGCCAGACTAGACTGGCCTCGAGTTCATGGAAATCTTCCCATCTGTGCCTTCCAAGTGCTAGGATGTTAGTTAGCTGCCCCCCCCCATTACAACATAATCAAATAATTTCCCCTTGCCATCCCTCCCACAACTCCTCTAACCTCTAAAGTTCATGTCCTCTTTTTCTTTAACTATTATTGTTACACGTAGGTGTGTGTGTGTGTGTGTGTGTGTGTGTGTGTGTGTGAGCGAGCGAGAGAGAAAATACAACATGCTGAGTGTTGATGTATGTTATATGAATGATTTCAGGACTGATCACTTGGTATTGGATAACCAGTCAAAGAAAGTTCACCCTGGGGAAGAATAACTCTCCCTTTCTAAGTATTTGTTAGTGTTAGTTGCCTGTAGTTCCTTGTCTAGGTGTGGGGCCCTGTGAGATTACTTGCTTCTGCATTCAGGTATCTATTCATATTGTATTTGTTCTTTCTGGTTTTGTTCGGCAGCCATATTGTTGAGGTTTCATAGGTGAAGCTTTCCTATCATTTCTAGGAGACATAGTCTCACAGAAGATTTTCTACCCACTGGCTCCCAACACTTTCTCCCTCATTTTATACAATGTTCTCTGTTGTTCCCTGTTGTCGAGGAGTTGGGGAGGTGTTATAGATGTAGCACTTCCTGGTCCCATTGGTATCTCCATTATGGCCAATTTTTTGGTTTGTGTGTCTTAAAAATTTTTTTGTAGTAGTCTCTATCTGGTGTAAGGAGAAGCTTATTTGATGAGGAGTGAGTACTTTTCTATGGCTATAAGGGTAACAATGTGCCTAAGAGTTATTTTGGCCTAGCAGAGTGACAGTAGCAGATTGTCCTCTAGGATCCATGGCCCTGCGAGCTGAGTAGGTGGCTGGGACCTACCACTAGTCATGGTTTTAGCACTAGTCATGGTTTTCCTCCTGGACAGTGAGCCTTAAGTCCAATTAGGCCGTGTTGACTGCCCACGAGATAAAGTGCCACTGTTGCATCTTTGGGGAGATTTTGCCATGCTGATTCTAATTGTAGTTCTTAGGCATCAAAAGTGGGAAGGGAATAGCACAATACTGTGACAGGAAAGGTAAAGTATGGGGGGGGGGTGTTAAAGTGTGGAGGGGAAGGTACAGCAGTACAGTAAGAAAAGGGAAAGGGGGTTAAGTAACACTATGGATCTTGGAAAAGGTCACAAGAAATCGTATTATTTTATGGTTTTCTACTATTACATATAAGTATATACATGCATATTTGTTTAATAAAATTATGCCACTTGGAGTGATAAAAGTGCTACCCCAAGAGCTATATACTTACTACCTAAGAAAAAGAAAACAAAAACCTTAGTAGCAGGCATGACAAAGTCCCTTTCTAGTTCTTAGTAAAGTACAGCACTAGAGGCTTTTGCTGCAGCCATTGGTTGCCTCCCAGAGAATGAGAACAAGGCCATATTTTTGAAGACACCATGCACTGTGGACATAGCACTGTGAGGATTCCAAAGCCTGAAAGCCCCCTCCCTGCAGATTAGCTGCCAAGGAAGGAAGCAACCAACATCCTCCTTGCTTTAAGATCAGTGAATAAAGTATTTTCCTATGTTCCATCCAAGGACCATTGGCAGGGTGAATAGGTTCTGATAAGAGGAAACTCACTGCTGTGAGAAGCACAAGTTAATTTTCAAAATCCCAGCAGCAGAATCAGAATGGTTTGATGTGTTGGTTCTTATAAATGGACTGGTACTATAGGAGAGAGGCAGATGGATGTAGCATCAGGACCACTCAGGCTCTGCTTTGCCAGAGAAAACAGACCTATTGTAGAATTTACAGGGCAGAAAACAGTCTTGCTGGCATCTTGATTTTAGTCCAATAAGACCTGAGACAAAGTTGAAACCAACGGAGTACATATAACATAGCAAATTGCATTGCTTTAATTTATTCACTTTGTAGTAGTTTTACTAGACATCAAGAACTAATACAGTAAGAAAATGATGGCTGGGCAGTGGTGGTGCACACGTTTAGTCCCAGCACTGGGAGGCAGAGGCAGGCAGATTGTTGTCAATTTGAGACCAACCTGTTCTACACTGCAAGCTCCAAGACATCCAAGGCCACATAGAGGAACCCTCTCTCAGAAAAACAAAGCAAAAGATCTACATCGATTTCCAGAGTGGCTGTACCATTTTATATTCCCATCAAGAATAAATAAGGGTTCTGTTTTTCTAAGGCTTTGCCAGCATTTGTCAGATGTCTTGTTGATCCTAGCCTTTGAAATCTCTGATGTGTTTTAATTTGCATTTCCCTAATTGCTACAGAACCCCAAGAGATTGCTTCCTTCTTCAGTTGAGTACCTATTTGTATCTATTCCTATTATCTTTGTTCTGGTCTTGTTTCAGCAGACACATTGGTGAGGTAACATAGCCATTATTTCTTTTTTGTTTTTTTGTTTTTTTGTTTTTCTAGACAGGGTTTCTCTGTATAGCCCTGGCTGTCCTGGAACTCACTTTGTAGACCAGGCTGGCCTTGAACTCAGAAATCCGCCTTGCCTCTGCCTCCCAAGTGCTAGGATTAAAGGAGTGCGCCACCATCGCCTGGCTCATAACCATTATTTCTTAACTATTTTTTTTCTTTTATGAAGAATTCTCTCTTTAGATCTGTAGCCACTTTTTGTGACTTCATTTGTTTTATTGAGTACTTTTTGAGTTCTTTGTATATTCTGGATATTAGTCCTCTGTCACATGTTAGCTGGCAAAGACTTTCCCATTCTCTCACTCAGTTGATTGCTTCCTTAGCTATACAAAAGCTTTTAAGTGTATGAGGTCCCACTTGCCAGTTGTTGGCCTTAATTTCTGGGCAAATGAAGTTCTATTAGAAAGTCCTTCCTCCACTGGTCTCATGTACAGCACTACCTATGTTTTCTTCTAGCAGTTTTAGCTTTTCAGGTTTCAGGTTGAAGTATTTGATCCACTTGGAGCTAAGTTTTGTGCTACCAAGGGCTAGCGAAGTCATGGATCTTAAAAGACAATCTACTTTTGCCAATTTGCCAGACCACTCCTTAACTATATTCTAAATGTACCCTTCAGTCACAAATAAGCCTATAGTCCTCATCAAAGACGTTTGTTATTATAGTACGTGGAGGTCATTACAGAAAGCCATGACTGGACGAAGTGCACAGATCCGTGGATTGTGGGAAGTCTAGCCCCAACCAATATATGTATATCACAGCTTTTGCATCTATGGAAGAGGGTACCAGAAAGTCTTAAGAGTCGGAATATCAGAAAATGTGCTATGAGACTTCCCTTGTTTGAAGTGGCTACATAGCAAGGCCTAAGCAATGATGCTGACAATACAGAAGGGAAACTGTAGAGAAGTCTCACGGGGTCCCACACTAGACAGAGAACTGTAGGCGACTAATGAGTCTTGAGAGGGATAATCAGCCTCTGCCAGGGATGTGTCTCTAACTGGCTACCCAATGCAAAGTGATCAGCTCTGTGGCCATAGACACACAAACAATAAAAGTGAATTCAAGCCGGGCAGTGGTGGCGCACACCTGTAATCCCAGCACTCGGGAGGCAGAGGCAGGCGGATTTCTGAGTTCGAGGCCAGCCTGGTCTACAGAGTGAGTTCCAGGACAGCCAGAGCTACACA
>NC_034603.1:2326236-2328550 GCF_900095145.1 Mus pahari | reverse complement strand
AGGGAAGGAGGAAAGTAATGTGATTTTATTTTGTTTCAAAATTCAAAACACGGGGGGTGCTGGAGAGATGACTCAGAGATTAAGAGTGCTGGCTGCTCTTCCAGAGGTCCTGAGTTCAATTCCCAGCAACTCCACGGTGGCTCACAACCATCTTTAGTGAATCTGGTACATAGTGAATTGGAGGCCAGCCTGAGTTACCGGAGAGGCTACCTTAAACATGTATATATGAGATCATTGTGATATTGGGCTAGATAAGCAAAAAGAGACTGTGTCTGCATATGGTTCAAACCAAACAAGCTGTGGGTATGGATTGATAGTCTCTGTGACATTAATAGCCACAAGAAACTACAGTTTCTTAGAACTCCACCATAGGAAGTGTTGTTGTCATTAATGATAAACAAGAGCTTAGCTGTAGTCATCCATCAGGCACACAGTACAGACTCTGCTTTCCATGTGAGGGAACATGCAAGAGAGCAACCTGAGCTGGTTACTGCAGGCTTTAGAATGAGCCTCTGAGGAGAGGGGGGAGGGCGAGGATTTTGGGAGGAAGGGAGTGAGCAGGGTGTAAAGTGACTGAGTTAATTAATTAAAAAAAGAAAGAACCTCTGATTTGAGTCCCAGCTCTGCCTTTTCAGGTTTGTTCTTTTATTCTGTACATACCTCCTTTATTATTCTTAAAAGGTGAAGGCACATATCTGTGCAACTTACCTAGTAGAAAATGTAACATATACCCATTCGTTTCCTTAAATTCCGTCTCTGGGGTTCCAAGGAAAACAATGTTGAGCTCCATCGGGTGATGTAGCCATAGAGATCATCTTTATAGAAGTTTGAAATGCACATTCTGAGAAAAGAATTTCATGGGAAAATGTATATATAGTATAAGTTATCAACAGCTAACATGTATACGTCTTAAAATTCAGGGAATGAGGAAATGCTTGATGCAGAGATTACTTATAGAGCAGTATTTTTTATTTTGGTATTTTTTTTTATATTGGTATTTTTGATCAGAGGGACTTTAGCCTGAAAAAAATCCTTGCTAAAGTCCCTTTTGGGGGATGTCATGTAGAATACATAAGAAAGGACAGTAGAGAATTTTATTAATGGTTTAAGTTTCTTTCAGTCTTTCTCAGGGGACAGGTAAAGGGGGGAACCTTACTGCAGAGGCATCCACTCTACTGCTGCCTGTGGTGGCCTGGCAGTGTGCACACAGCCTGATGAGGGGGTGTTGAGGCAACAGGAGAACACAGTTTTAAAATATAAATAATTATACTTATTCATATCCTTCCTGCCACACTGACCTCCAGTGTGACTTTGTCTCTTACAAGTCTCCATTGGCTGGGCAGAATTCGAGGCTGTATTGGGACTAGGTTGAGTATTAGAGTACCTTTTTTTAAAAAATTATTTTATTAGATATTTTCTTCATTTACATTTCTTTTTTAAATTTTTTTCCAATTTTTACTAGGTATTTACTTCATTTACATTTTAATAGAGTATTTTTTTGAGAAGTAAAAGAAATTGGGAAACTAAAGTCATCCAAGAAGATGTTTTATTGTAGAGAATGACAGATAAAAAGTTAGATAAGGCAAAAGGAGAGAAAACCTTACCATGGTTTTAGTCCTTCACTGAAAAGAAAGGACACTGGGCTGAACTTAAAGAATTGAGGGAGGGCTGGAGAGATGGCTCAGTGCTTAAGAACACTGACTTCTCTTCCGAAGGTCCTGAGTTCAAATCCCAGCAACCACATGGTGGCTCACAACCATCTGTAATGAGATCGGATGCCTTCTTCTGGTGTGTCTGAAGACAGCTACAGTGAGTGTACGTACATATAAAAATAAATCTTAAAAAAAAAAAAAAAAAAAGAATTGAAGGCAGTAGGAGTTTAGAAACAGGAGCTTGCAGGCCAGAGAAGATGGATCAGTAATTAAAGTGGTTACACACAAGCTGAAGACCTATATATAGATTCTGGTACCCACGTAAAAGCCAGTCCTAGCAGTCCATGTGCTGTGGGGATGGAGACAGATGGAGACAGATGGATCCCTGGAGGTCAGTGGCCAGCTAACCTATCCAAGCAAACTATGAGCTCCAGGTACTCTGGAATACCCAGTCTCAACTAAGTTAGCAGTTAACAAGAAACACTAGGTTGGCCTCTGGGATCTATATATATCTGTGTGCACACGTGAGCACACACACAGAGAGAAAAACCCTAGAATTAAAAAGATAGCTAAGAGCCGGGCGTGGTGGCGCACGCCTTTAATCCCAGCACTTGGGAGGCAGAGGCAGGCGGATTTCTGAGTTCGAGGCCAGCCTGGTCTAC
>NC_034603.1:2323583-2324981 GCF_900095145.1 Mus pahari | reverse complement strand
TGAATTTTTGATCTTAGCCATTCTGACTGGTGTGAAGTGAAATCTCAGGGTTGTTTTTATTTGCATTTCCCTGACGACTAAGAATGTTGAGAATTTTTTTCAGGTGCTTCTCAGCCATTTGGTATTCCTCAGATGAGAATTCTTTGTTTAGTTCTGTACCCAATTTTTTAATAGGTTTATTTGATTTTCTGGAGTCCAGCTTCTTGAGCTCTTTGTATATATTGGATACTAGTCCCCTATCAGATTTAGGATTGGTAAAGCTCCTTTCCCAATCTGTTGGTGGCCTTTTTGTCTTATTGACAGAATCTTTTTCCTTACAGAAGCTTTGCAATTTTATGAGGTCCCATTTGTCTATTTTTCAGTTTTACAGCACAAGCCAGTGCTGGAACAGAACTTTTAACTGTCGACAGTTTCTGTGGCATGGAATATATATAGTTTAAAATTTGATATAAATGTCCAAAAAAGTTTCTCTTCCAACATGTAAGGTATTTTTCCAGTGTGTGATTACACAGGCTTTTATCTGTTCGTACTTTATTCGTTCAGCCGTTCATGGAGGTCTGTGGTGTTGTCTGATTGCTTTCTTTGTGTAGAGCTAGCTGACTGACCATTGTTACCTACAAGTCTTTAAGATAAAATGACTACTTCAGATACTTTGTTGCATTTCTTTAATATGAAGAGAATCTTTGCATGCCATTGTTTTTCACTTGGGTTTCTTTTTCTATATTCTTTCTAGTTATGTTTTTTGATTATTAGCTGGTTTTCATCATTTTTCATATTGACCTATAAAATCTCTGTCCTATTACAGCTTTCTCTAATTTATTGGTTATATTATAATTTTTTAGGGTTTCTAATAAGTAAATAAATAGATTTTATTTATAATTCTATTTTTGAGATCATAATCACATCATTTATCCATTCCATCTCCTTGGTACAAACCCTCTCTTATATTACTTCTTACTGTGCTCAAACTTAGGACCTGTTTGTCTGTAATTGTTGTCACTTAAAAGGAATAGCATGTTAGAAAGAGGTTTTTAATAAATAGATAAATGAATGAATAAATAAAATGGAAAAAATGAAACTCGTAGATTAAATAACTTGTAGAAATTTAAAAATTACCATGAGAAATTCTAATGTACAGTTAATAGAAGGATAAGAAAAATGAGCACTGATGTTGTAGCCTTGGAAATATCTAAAAATTATTCATTGAAAATATTCCCCAACTTGCTGAAATGTAATTATTAAATCCAAGTAAGATAGTGTCTTAGTCAGGGTTTCTATTCCTGCGAAAACATCGTGACCAAAAGCAAGTTGGGGAGGAAAGGGTTTATTCAGCTTATATTTCCACATTGCTGTTCCTCAGCAAAGGAAGTCAGGACTGGAATTCAAGCAGGTAAGGAA
>NC_034603.1:2319371-2323343 GCF_900095145.1 Mus pahari | reverse complement strand
TCCTTTCTCTGTGATAACTCCAGCTTGTGTCAAGTTGACACAAAACCAGCCAGTACAGATAGGAGTACCAAGAAACATAAGACAGGATTTCTGACCTCCCCACCCTTCTCATCCCTGCTGTTGCAGTTGAAGACACTTCTGAGTCTGAGTGGCATCTCCTCTCTTGGCTGTCCTGTAGGTCATATAGTCAAGACTGGCCTTGAACTCACTGAAATCCTGCCTTTGCTTCCCCATTAATGGAATTACAGGTGGAAAGGGAACCACCATACTTGGTTTGAGTGTATGTGGAAAGTTTAACACAAAAAGATCTCAGGACTTTTAGAAGAAATAATTGAGGATGAAAAATCAAAACTCAATTCTTTAAAATATAATAATAATAATAATAATAATAATAATAATAATAATAATAATAGCAGCAACAGCAACAATACCTTATATGGCCACTGTTTAGCTCTTGAGACTAGGGAGATACAAGGACTTCTGAAAGTTAAAGTGAAGAATGAGAAGGAGTGTGTCTATGGGTGGAGGAACAGCCTTCAGACCGCAGAGATCTTTCACAGACACTTGAGGCAGTTCTGTTACCAGGACCCCCCCTGAGCTGAGGGAGGCTCTTGGAAGACTCCAGGAGCTCTGCTACTAATGGCTGCAGCCTGGGGCCCACAAAAGAGTAAATCCTAGCTCTGCTGGTACTGGAGCAGTGCCTGAACATCCTGTCTGAGGAGCAAGCACCTGGCCTGGGGAGAGCACCACTCTGTGAACGGTGATCAGGCAGTGACTGTTCCAGAGGACTTGGGAGAGAAGTGGATGAACCAGCAGGAAAGCATAAGGCTCCTTGTGGCTTGTTCCAAACCAAGAAAGAACAGGTGCAGAGCAACCCACGCCAGACTTCTACCCTTCAGAACTGATAGGAGGTTATCATGTGTGCTTTTTTGATTAAGAAATTTTACACGTTTCTCTGGAGATGTGTAAAGTGTTTAAGTCAAGTAAGTTACTACATAAGTAAAGTTTAAAATATATAAAATTTGAAGAGAAAATGGGTTTGATTTGTTAGAATTACCAAATTTTCTGTAAGTTTCTTTCTGTTTGTTTGCTATTCTTTTAGAAAGGATATCATGTAGTCCACATTCACCAATCCATTGTTTTTCTCCTATCTCCCAAGTACTAGAATTACAGGCTATGTCATCATTCCTGTGTTTAGAAATTTCATCTAAGATGAAGACTTCATCAAAGATCTGTCTTTTCAAAAGGGGGGTATTTGATAAGCCATCAACTTTATACTATGTGAATAAAATTTATCTACATTATAGTCCTTACATGTAAATATAAGTGCAAATGATTTTTATGATGAATGGTACAGAGAGTCACTTTGTCATTCACAGAGCTATAGATCCGGCACTCTTCTCTACTTACACTTTGTGAGAATATCTTAGGAGATCCCATCTCCTTGCATCGGGAATGAAAATATACCCAGGCCTGACCGACCAATCAGTTCACTCCAATTTCACCAGCCATTGCTGTAACACAGCCATGTGACCCTGGGAAGTCCACGTTAAGTGTACTTCACTTCTGAAGCATGCTGAAATTGGTTGGAGAGAAGCTTTCTCCCCTGAGTTTGTGGTTGGCAAATGTCAGAGTTGTCAGCAGTTTAGGGCCTTCTGTATTGAGAGGGAATAAAAGAAGTGGGAAAAAAAGCACTGGAAGGTAGACAACCGTCAGGTATTGATCGCATGGTTTTTTTTCATGCCTGCACAACCTACCGATACTGGGTGAATGGTACTCTATCCACACGTGGGGTCTTTCAAACAAGACCGTGCTGTCTCTGTTAATGATTGGGACATAACTGACAGTGTCTTATTCCTCCCAGCCTGTTCACTTAACCCCTGTGGGTGCGCGTGTGCGTGTGCGTGTGCGTGCGTGTGTGTGTGTGTGTGTGTGTGTGTGTGTGTGAGAGAGAGAGAGAGAGAGAGAGAGAGAGAGAGAGAGAGAGAGAGAGAAGCAGAGACAGAGAGAGAGAGAGATCAATTTGAATCTAGCATGGTATCCTAATGCTATAATAGAATATGAAAATGCAGATTTAGAAAGGAAGAAGAGAGTGTTCTGACCTGTTGCCAAGCTTTACCCCACATTTCCAGTGTACCCATATTCTGTAATGGTCGCTGCAGCACTGTGCAGCCCTCTACACACACACACACACACACACACACACNCACACACACACACACATATTTCCAGTGTACCTATATTCTGTAATAGTCACTATAGCCCTTTTTTGTGTGAACTGTTTACATGTCTGACTTCGTGTGTGGATTTTACTTGGTGATTTGATATGAAATTTTAATGTGAAAGCACTTAGCATTAGGAGTTTGACATTTTGTCTGACCTTAATCACCAAGAGGATCATGAGAGGTTTATTCAGTGGGACGAGAACTGTTACAGCTCTGACAGGAATGATGGGAAATAAGTAAACAGCCTTTTAAATCTTCACCAGAAATCAATAGGGTTTAAAGATGATGGACGTTGGTGTTTTTTGCTGCTTAAGGACTTCAACCTTTTACGGGAAAAATATCTTGTATAGGTGTCAGCAGTTTCTTCATGTACACAGTGAATGGCTGCTGCAGATACAGCGTTCTGCATAGAACACTCTTCATCACTATTATAAGGGAGAGATTGGATATGACTGGCCATGGTAATATAGAGCCTTTTGGGGCATTTTTATAAGAAAAAGGAGGCCTATATCTCAGAGTTTTGCTCTAGTCTTAAGTATAATTTATACAACAAACTTTTCCCTCAAAAAAAAAGTACTAGTTTTCCTATGTTGAAAACCTCTACGGTGCTAACATTGACCATAAAGTGGTAACTTAGATGATACAGCTCCGTTTTAGGCGGTTTAACTGAGGTCTCCAGGCCTCTCTGCATTCATCTAATTAATGACAGAAGTGCCATTTAAAATCAAGGTCCACCCGACTGTGTAGCTCATCCTTTTGCTGTTGTCCAGGTTGTATCTCTGAGGCCACAGACTCTGTTGCTCTCACTCCAGCCATATTTCTTTAGCCAGTGTTTTTAATGCCTTTCTTTCCTCTACTCTCCCTAGTCAGTAAAACTAACTGAAGTGACAGATCTCCACTTCATTTAATGAGAAAAAGAGCTATGCCATGGTCATTGAATAAAGGAATATGGGCTGAGAATGCTTCTCAATATACTCTGCAGATTTGTTTTTTATGAATGATTTATGAGCTATTAGATTGATGTAGCATTTTGCAGTAAATTCACAATCAGCTGCAGTCTGATACAAGTGTTCAATATTAACTGAGTGTGTCATGCACTGTTCTTTGTTTTAAGATAAAAATTTCAAGATTACAAGATTTAAAATTACAAATTTCTATTAAAAATTTCAAATTACAAGATTTTACTGGGAAGAACATTCCTATCTAGATGTTGTAGTGCATTCTCGTGATCTAACTTAGGGAGTAATAATAAGAGAATCAGGAATTTAAGCCTAGCCTTAGCTACATGGTAAATTGAATACTAGACTGTGAATTCAGTTGAGACCTTACATAAACAGATAAACACAAACACATACACCTATACTTACGATGGGCACGGTGGCACAAACCTTTAATCACAGAACTTGGGAGGCAGAGGGAGGTGGATCTCTTAAGTTTGAGGCCAGCCTGGTCTACAACACCAGTTCCAGAACAGCCAGGGCTACACAGAAAAACCTGTCTTGCAGCAATAACAAAAACAAAACAAAATAAAACAAAACAAAAATTACTGCTTCTAAATACTTTAAAGCATAGTAACCTTACCATCATTTTAACTTTCAGTTGTTAAATTGATACATACAAAGAAGTATATATAGAAAATGTGGTTTGGTTGTTTTGTTTTTGTTTTTGTTTTTGTTTTTTTTGTTTTGTTTTTCAAGACAGGGGTTCTCTGTGTAGCCCTGGCTGTCCTGGAACTCACTTTGTAGAC